>NW_009648332.1:17398282-17399427 GCF_000708025.1 Charadrius vociferus | reverse complement strand
CCGGCGGAGGGGCCGGGGCGGGCAGGAGCCCGCCGCCTCCCGCCTTTCTGATAGGCTGCGCTGTAGAAAAAAACATGGTGTCAGCTAGGGTTTAAGTGCTATATATAGTATGTGGACAAGGCTGCAAACCCCGGGGATCTGCCTTTGACCAAGAGGTAAGGTGGTTTAAAAAAAACACCACAAAAACAACCCACCAAAAAAAACCAACCCCAAACCGCCACTCTTGTTTTGAAGAATACTGTCACCTGAACTGCTGCCACCAGGCAGCCCTTACCATTGCTTTATATTGCAGAATACCTGGGACAGATGCTCCAGGCCTCCCACCACTGAAATCATTAGCTGCACCCCACGGTAAAGGTCAGCCTTGCAGCGTTGGAAGGTCAGTCTATTTTTATTGCCTAGAACTACGTTAAAAAAAAAAAAAATTGTGCTGCTCAATTTACAGTCACTATGTTACACTGGTTTTTGTTTTTGTTTTTTCTTTTCAAAGGTGGTATATTTTGTGGAATTGGGAGGAGTCCACAAAACAATTTAGACTTAACTGTTTACTTCTAGTCATCCCATGCATACCCTTAATAACTCTTGTATGTGCTCATCCAATTACAATGCATTTAGGGGCAGTCCAAAGGCCTCGATGTTTGTGGAAACACTTCTGTCCAATTCAAGCTTTGAGTACTTCCGTGACACTACCCTTTTTTTTTTTTTTTAAATAACAGAACAATAGCTCCCAATAACAGTAAAAGCCAACTAGCACAGAGGGAACTTAACTGAATCTAACTAAAATTAAAAGCAGATTCCTTTGGCCTGTATGCAGGAGATATGAGACTTCATAAAATTTAAAGTGATAGCACAGTTTTTCTCAGTGCCCCACACTCATGACCTGTAAATTCATGAATTAACACTGTTGCTATTGTCCAAATAATAGGAAGCTTCAGAGGTGTTGAATCTTCTGTCTAGCTTTTGTCTTTTAATGGGGAGATCTCATCCAGAAATGCAAAGCTGATTTTGCAAGAAAGCTCTTTTTCTTTAAAATTGTATCTCTGCAATTTGATTAAACTCCAGTCTAGAGTGCAAGTTAGATCTTTGCTATGCAGTGGCTGAAAAGAAGTGCTGTTCTTAGATACATTATGTATTTAGAAGGAATT
>NW_009648332.1:17391686-17398204 GCF_000708025.1 Charadrius vociferus | reverse complement strand
TTTTTTTTTTTTTTTTTAAATCCCTTCTAGATAGCTAAAGAGATTGCAATAGCCTGATAGGCAGGGAATAAATAGTAGGCTGGAATAAAAATGTCTATATAAGTAAGAAACCAAATGAGATGGAGAGCGTAGGACATTAGCCTATGCAGTTTGTTTGTACTGAACATGTATATGCCCTTTCCTCTAGTTACTTGGCAGTGTTGGTTTGACCTTTCAAAGATGAACCTGGTGTCATCATGAATTTTTGGATTGCAGAAACTTTTTTGGTTTGCTTTTAATCTCGGCTCAGCAATTCTTTTACTGTGTGGCCTCAAACAATCAATGCGCTCTGCTTTAACTTCTGTATAAAGTTAGATTGCTATTAATATTTAATAGAAAATTGTAAAATTCTATACATTTAACTTCAAAGAGGTCCAAATAAAATTTTATTATAGTTAAATGTAGCTTTTCACATAATTGCTTAAGATACATTTGACTGTGCTTTACCTAACAGCATCACATTAATTTGATATTAGTAATCTTCTGCAAATGTGGTGACTTGGCAAACAAAATTTTAAACTAAGTGTCTGAATTGTATTCTTGTACCATTTAACTTAGTTAATTGTAAAATAAATTCACATGTACTAGGGCAATTTTTGTTTTACAAGGGGAACACATTACACCAGTATGCTCAATCACTACAATCACTTTTGTCTTCCTATAAGTTGTTCCATTTAACACTAATGAGATATGCTCAGATTTAAGACTTCAGAGTATCTATTCTGTAGGAACTGTAGTAATGTTTTATCAAGCAGATCTACTCTTTCAGTTTTATATCTCCTCCTCAAAAATAAATATTTAAAGACTGTCTCTTGCACTTTATGATGCTCCTTCCTACAGTATCAAACTATAGTGAGAATCCCATGGATATTTTCCTGGTCCATTAAAATAATAATCCTTAAATCTTATCTAGACAGCTCTTTAAGCTCAAATGGTAAACAATTGATTGGACTTGTGTCTGTTGTATAAAATTGGCATCTGATTTTTAAGCAAAGCAATAACTACGTACTAGCCCCACATAACCTGAGGTTATCTGAAAGCTAATACTGAGGTCCATAGGCCTGCTTTCTAATCTTTCAGTGCAGACAGAATTCAAGCCATAGTAATTTAAACAGTCTACCACATTGTGATAAGTTGCAGAAGGAGAGTATTTCACCAAATGTGGGACTACAGCAAGCATTTGTTTAAAAAGATAATTTGCATTTCTTCCTCATCTTCACGCTTTGGATCAAATTCCTGATTTCTCATTGCCAAATCACTTTCAGTCCCAGGCCTCTTTTCAACCAGTTTTTGCATTCTACCACCAAGTTAAACATGAGCAGGTAGACCAGGGAAGATGATGCAAGAGTGGTTTGCACAAGAATGCTACAAAGCTAAAATTCAAACCTACACATCTTCTTTTGCTAGATAGCAATCAGTGCACCTAATTCAACATTTATAGTTGAACCATCACCGAATGCTGCTACCAGAAATTCAAAGTCCTTACTTAATGTTTGTATCATTGATATCGTCAGATCTTTTGGTTAGCCATGAACTTGAGTTTAGGATTGCTGATCGGAAGTAGTTTGCCCATAACTGGGCAGCAGCTCCTATGTGAACTCGCAGGGGCTAGGAATTACTGCTGTATGTTGGGGCAAACTGCTTCCAGTGCCTGGCTTTTTAGAGTATCTTACCTCTGTGCAAACCACTGGCTCTCTCTTTCAGCTAGGTTCTTGTTGGTGGAGGAATCGCTGTCTCATATAATAGTGCAGTATCAATATTTTGCCTCTGAGTATGTCAGTGACATATTTGTTGGGTCACGGCAGGTTTGCCCAAAGTTTGGAACTTCCTTGGAGGTACCAGCTTGCACAGAGACTATGTACTAACCTGGCTCTGCAGGAGGCAGCTCTCCATAGCATCTCTGGACTGGGTCACTTTACACCTTGCTTGATGTTCCCCTGTGCTCATTAAGTGAGGATTGCTGCTTATAGGACTTGAAAGCTAGTATGAAACAACCTTCTCTCTCTTACTCTTCTCACAACTCTCCTATGTTAGATATGCCTTTTACCAGCTCTGTTATAGCCTGACCAGTTTATAAGCTTTTCAAAGTCTCTGCAAGCATTTAGCTGAGACTTGCTAAAGTAAGCACTAAAATCCCTGCAAACGTTCCCACCGAGCATAGTCAAACATCACCACATGGTTCCCCCACAGGGGTGCTTGGGCATGTACTAACTAGCCTGTTGCTACAACTAACAGCATTAACCATCATGCCGTCATCCCTACAGAATGATTGCTTGGGCTTTAACTCAGAGCAACCACAAAACCCACTGACATACCAGGTCTGAACAAAGAATGTGTTTTTAAGCCACAAAGGACATGAATTGAGAGCTGCTGAGAAAAAGGTGCAAAGCTGGGAAGGGGTTATCTGTGAAAGGATCTCTGTGAGATGAGATGAAAAGGAGTGGGAAAATTAGTTCCTAGTCTGAGTCAAAGGAAAGAGGAAAAAAGCTGTGGGGCAGAAGTGGAATTGAGATTGACCAGCAAAAAAACTAATCGGTGTGTGGAAAAGCATTGCACTAGATTTCAATTAATCTTGTAGTTTTACATTACAAATTGTGTAATCAGCTCTAAAGTGCCTTAAATGGAAGCACTTACAGGTCAATGCTTTTGCCTGTAAGCTCTTTGTTCCCCGTAAAATAGAATAATAGGATCTCATCACATCTTGCTGATATAATAAAATTAATAATGTGAAAAAGCACCACAGAAATGGTGAAAAATACAGAAAAATCAGTAAAGTTAATAATTTAATACTTTTATCAGATAAAACTTCGATAGTATGCTTCAGATCAAGCGATGACCCACATCCCTTGAAGTGGGTAAAATGATTTTACTGCAGTCCTTTATCCATTGAATTAATTGTGCTGTGCACTGAATTAAGTGGAGACTCTTTCAGAAAAGTGGCAGGTTGTCATTGTATCATAGCACCTATACAGACCTGGCTCAAATTGCTGTTAGGGAACCAAAATTAATTCTTTCATTTCAGATAAGCAAGGAAGTATTTTTCTGAAAAAATTCTCTTTTAAGTCAAAGTCGATGCACATTTTGGTAGAAAGCTATGATGTGCGTACTTCAGCTGTTGATGTGTCAGAACACAGATACAAAAAGAAAGTAGGTTTCTGTGTTGTCAAGAGTGAAAAAACTTATTTTACTTAGTGGCTAATGCCACCAGGTGGCTAGTTAGTGTAATTGACTGAAAGGCGTAAAATGTGTTTTCCTTTTACCTCTAGGTAAACAAGTGTTTTCATATAAGTACATTCCCAGGTGAGAATTTTTGTGTGTGGCATAAAAAAATTAAAAAATAGTCAAAGTAGAAAGAGCTGATTAGTAGAGAGGAATAAAGACCAAAGAGAAACGTACATAAAAAGGATATTTCTGGAGGTCAGCGGAATACATTTATCTAGTTTGTCAGTTAACAGTAAGTCAGTTGGTAAAACAGACAAGTATGAAACAGTGCCAAAGCTCAAGGGAAAGGAATTTTTTAATTATGAAGAAAAACAGTTCATCCTACATTGCGACTGTTATCATCATTTATTTCCTTTTACATGGTCAGGATTGTTTCAATGACTCAACATTCCCCTCTCTTTGGGAAAAAAAAAAAAAGCATATGCACATTGCTTTTGTAGGAAAATACTAATGTTATTATTTCCCTAATACATATTTAGCTAAGACAATAATGCTGAAAAGCTTGAAAAATGCAGAAGTCTATTCTTGTAAGTGGAGGATAGACAAGAGGTAGGTGAATAAATACAGGTGTCAGGACTGTTATCTTCATAGAAGACCAGTCTTCTGCATGTATTCAGCCAAATCTAAATGCACTTTTTCAAACACACATCAATATATTAAAATAGAAAACAGTAGTAATAAAAATTTCTTAGATACAAGTTATCCATCATCAAACAATCTGTTAGGGATGCAGCCTTTTTGCACATCACTTGATTTGAAGTCAAGCGATGTTTTACTGGGATAATATTGCCAGTAACATAGAGAAACCACTTGCCTAGTGCACACATATATGAAACTTGAGCAAAGGTTGACCTTATAAAGTACCTGTTCTGCTTTGTAGTTAGCTTAATACCTAAGAGGAAAATTGATTACAAAGAATCACATAGTAACACAGGTTCTTTTCAGACCTAGCTTCAATGGCTTATTGTTTTCAATATTACTTGGGGCTTAAAAAATAGTATAGCTATCAGTATATGCCTTGGACTGCACAATATTTAATTTCCAAAAATTATATATATTTTGCCTAATTGTTTCCTCAGTTGTTAAGCAACAGAAATTCCCCTTTATCTACCCAGCATGCAGTCGCCTTTATGAAATTGCTGTTGCTTTCAAAACTCTAAGCTTTCCCTTAGTTCCTTGAGGCCCTGTAACAAACTATGCAAAAAAAAGTCGTCAGTTTCTTTTCATGTTAGATGTTATGTTGTTCATTTGCCACTTGACATCATCGTCCTCTGACATAGCTCAATAGTAGTTTACATGACGCTCTCTCTTCAGGCTTGCAGTAAGATGAAAACCCAACCCCCACCCCTCTATGTCTCCAACTGATCATTTGGTTAAGCTAGAAACTTCTGCTTTGTAATAAGTACAGAATTATTATTATGAACACACTAACAGAACTGTAACTGCAGTACACTTTACAAAGAAGATGCATCTGTGTGCTTTTTATAGTTCATATATCCTAATGCAATTTATTTCCTTGATCCAGCTCGGATATTAACACTTAACAAATCAGCATGCAGTACTCTTTCATGGAAATATTTTCATTAAGGTTGTAGAACTGTTGATTATTAATTTTGTTTTAAAGGAGATTAGTATGTTTGAAAAGAGTCCTTCCAGACAGATTGATGATTGCCTGTACAGAGGGAGTATGAGTACTTGTACTCAGTAGCTAGAGAGTAATTGTTTTTTCCTGGTTCTCTTGGGGTTTTTTTTTGTGCTTTGCTTGCTTTGTAGCTCTTTGGCAATAGCTAACACCTTCTGAAATAAGCGAAGCTATAAAATGAGAAGCAGAACAATATTCCCTCCCTTACCCATTTTACCTTTCACAGATAAAAGAATTTATTTTCTTAAACTCTGATTACAGCTTCCGACAGGATTGTAGCTTGCATTTTCATCCCTCCTTGTGGATATTAATGAGGAAATTAGTTCCATATATTCTTATATTTATAACAATGTTTCAGAAGTATAGACCTCATTCCTTCAGTTGGGCCAAGACCTGAAAGTAAGATCTTAAAAAATATATTTGGATATTAATTCCTACGGTAATCTATGTAAGTTATGAACCTAAATATTGTCAAGAATATTGGTCATTGTGATCACCAGAGTTTTCACACTGTAAATGTATTTACGTTAGTATTTATCATACTGATGATGTATCTGCAAGGAAGGCAGTTTTTAATCAGCATAAATTAAGTAGAAACACACACTTAATAAAGCATGTATGTAATTGGGCTTCCAATTTTATTAAACTCTTTTACAATTTTATTAAACTCTTACATATTTTGGGGACTTTATGAATGGCTGTTGTAGATTGAATGGGTTGGGTTTTTTTCCCCAGCTAGGGGGAAATATCCATATTTAATTTTAAGCTATTGATTATGCGTTATGTTTCTTCAGTTGCTCTACTCTTAGTGAGATCTCAGCTTCCCAGTGACTTCCATGAGCAAGATAATACAAGTGTAACAGTCAAAGCATTTGTTCGTCACTGTTTTTCCACATTAAATACATCTTATAATATGCTATTACAGACTACCCCTAAGGTTAATGCAGCTTTTATAGAAACTGAGAAAACAGTAGAACAGAGTGTTTACAAGTCTGCAATATTTACTAGATAGTCCTTTTTATGAAAATATGACTAAATTAATAGTATTGAGACCACTAGAACTGCTCAGACCTACTAATAATCAACTGAATTACCAGAGCCCTCCAGTCAAGGTGTTTGTTAACACAAACTTAGTATTTCTCTTCTGTGGGAGGGCAAAAGCCCGATTGGATTTTTATTAAATAATTGTGGTTTTGTGCTGCTTTGATTTGTGAGCAATTGAGGATTTGGAATAAAACAAAGAAAAACAGAACTCGGAGAAGCCTGTGTAAGTAACTGCAGTTTCTACCAGCGAAATCCCAGTTACAGCTGGTGCTTATTTACTTCCTTGATAAGAAAAACCTGATTTTGCAAGCCCGTATACGTTTACGCCTATAGGCATAGGAGTAGCACCGCAAATGACCTCTGGAAGCTTTTACAAGGACACCCTCAGTCAAACCCACGGGGCGAGACTCAAGCGCAAAACCAGGACGTGCATCCACACCTCCAACGTTTACAGACTGCAGAGAAGTTACGTGCCCTTAACTCTTTTCACAGGACCCCAGTTCTGGGACTTCACGCTGGGCGGCGACTTGGGGGAGAGCACGGAGCCTCCCTGCGGCCGGGCAGCGCCGGG
>NW_009648332.1:17364128-17391254 GCF_000708025.1 Charadrius vociferus | reverse complement strand
GAAAGCTCTTAAGCCTGCTTGCCTTAATGAGTAAAGGTAAACTATGGCTTATTTTATCTGGAAGCCACACCAACCATGTTCCTCTTGCTTGCTTCTTAATGTTATGTGAATAATACTTTATTTTCTTTCCTTCATTAATGTGCATAGGATATGGCTATATGGTAACTGTTACAGTAAATGTGCTGATCCTGTAGTTGGATTTGTTTGTTTGGGTAACAAACGATGTCATTTTTAGGTCAGCCTGCGACTTTAGGTTCTTCATATAGATAAAAGTTTGCAGGGTTGAGGCCTTAAAGATTATAGGCAAGAGCAGCTGCCTAACAGAAAGTTAATTAATCAAAGTAAACAACAGGGCGAAATCCTTACCTCTTGCTCATTCTTCATGGGTTATATAGAAGAAAAGGCAAACGTATACTCCTTTTTAAGATTGCTTATCCCTCTTCTAAAAGAAAGCATCTCTTTGATAGGGAGTAAATGCATAACAAACTTTAAAATCATGCTGCAAATTTGTACCAGCTTGTGCTTTGAGGAAGACGTTATCAAAAGTTGTGGCTTCTTTGTTTTTGGGTTGGGTCCGTCCCCCCTGCAAGGCAGTAGAAGATAATTAAATAGTTACTTAATATGAAACTCCCTGAGACTTGTGGAAGGGCATCTTTGACAAAGTCAAGGAAGCTGCAGAGTCAGTGTTTCATTACAACTTCATGCACTTCAGCTGAAGTGTAGGTTCTTATCGGCTTAGCTTGGCAAGCAGTGTAAAATGTGTGCCTGAAGTAAAGAATGCTCTTATAAATGTTTCCTTTTTTGTGTGTGCACTGTTTCTTCTTTCAGACAAACTTCCTCTGATCCTGTGTATGATAAAAGTTAATACTGTTAGATCCAAGGCAAATAGAAGAGGTTACAATGTAATATAAATTGTCTTAAGTGGAAAGCAAATGGCAATTTTACTCAGACTTGGTCACTGTAACAGAAGGACTGGCTATAAGGTAAGTACCTATACTTAAACCGTTCTAAAAATTCATTTTGAGACACAAAAGCCTTGAAGTTTTCTCTGAATGTTTCCTGAGTAGAAAGACCAAGAGGCTGAGGTGTGTATGTTTTTTCATCTTGTGGGTGTGGAGGGTGTGTATGTGTGTTTGTATTTAAAAGTAATGAGTTATTGTGAATGTGAACACTACTTGTTTTCTGCCCTTGTTCAGTCCAGCTATTGTGATATGAGCAGGAGAAGTTAACCTAAGCTGCTCTTCTAAACTGAGAGAGAAGGTTGACTCTTGGACAGCAAGGCTGTCCACTTTTGTTTTGTGAGAGTATATTTCTGAAGAGACATGTCTTAAACGCCTTCTGTTAATAGAGCTTCTGTTAAAAAGCTCTTTTGTTTTCTGCTTGCCCTCTTGTCTGATGGTGCTCAGCAGGAGAAAAGTTCTGGCTATGATAGTTTTTGTACCTTTGAATTGGTAGTATGTTTGCATTGCCCCTCCTCCCATCTCCTCTTCCTCTCTGAAACTAGTTTTAGATCTCATACTCTGCAGCTAATGAAGTTCTGCTAACCAGCTGAAAGAAGATAATTTCTGTGAAAAGAAACAGGTTTGAAAAAGAAACAAACAAAAAAAAAAGGTTTGTGTGTGAACATTGTGCTCTTGAGGAATTAGGCTACTGGGGCTTTCTTAGCTATTGATACCCGCAGGGACTGTAGTTTTCTCAACACAGAAGGGAGTAACTTGTGGCTCTCCATTTATCCAAATCCAGTTACTGTAAGATCCTGAGTTTTAATCAGGAGAATATATTCCCATGTGCACTAAATATCACAAAAAGATTCCCACTAAAATTTTGTATGATTGGTTCAGGCTTTTAAAGATTCTCTTCCCAAAATTGTAGTACTCGTATTTTTCCAACCATTTCTTATTCTTTCCTCCTCCCTCCTTGGGAGAAGAAGGAGATAACTTCTGAATAAATGGGATGATAAATTCTAAATGTTCAGACCAGTGTAGTTGTGTTGCACTGAAACTTTAGAGAAGCTGGTAGCTACTATTATGAGGAAACTTGTCTTTCTCTTTGCAGTCTTCCTTGCCAGATAGAATCTCTTGAGGTTATGCCACAGATAATTACTCTGGCCTTTAACCATTACTGTTTGAATCATCACAGAGGTGATTGTCTTATAATGGTCCACTATGGGTATGAAGAATCTCCATTCATGGTAACTGAAACGTTTGTTTCTAGGTCGCTTTTCCAAGAATGTCCGTTGTAGGTTGTCAGCTTTTCTTTGGCTGCCTCTTATTTTAAATGACTGTTCTGCATCCCACTACTGTTGGAATAGCTGGCCACACATGGAGTACCTTTGGGATCCCTGTTCTGATTTTTCTACATGACTTTACTCCATGACTTTACTCTAAATTTCTGGTGGGTTGTCTGCAATGCGAGTTCCCAAAAAAGGGTGCTCTAACAAAAAAAGCTCTATTTCTGTCTTGAGTTCTAACCTGCCCAACAAACATATGAAATAACTTGGTAGTATGGCTCAAGAAATGCTTGACTGGTTACTCAGATTACTTTACAAGTCAACTGTCAGTATTGCGTAATCTCTGTATGAAATTGGATTTTACAGTTATAATCAAGTTCCATATGAAATATTAACAGACATTCTGATTACTTAGCTTCCTTGGAAAAGCTTAACTTCTTTCTAAAGCGTTTTGTCCAAGTTTGGCAAGGGTGATGAGAAGATGACTGTCACTCCATATTTTTTGGCTTTCTGTTAATTAGGGGGCTTTATTATAAATGGCTTCGGGTACACAATTCTCTCCCTCCCTCCCTCTCCTACAAAAGTTACATGATATTTGAAACACCATTAGAATTGCAAGTAATGATGACGTTTCTTTGAATAAACTTGTTCTGAAGCTTTCTTTCCTGCCAGGGAGTGCGAGTTATGTATTATACTGAAGATATAAGTAGGGAGAGTGAAAGAGGGAATAATAATTTTTTTTTTTTTTCCCCAGTCATGCTTGAAACTAATGAGTATTGAAGTATTTTTTTCCAGTCTAAATAAAGGTATAAAACATGCTGGTTTGAATAACTGTCTTATACTGTAACGATGTGGTATGAGCTGTTTGTAGAGAAAGGACTCCTGGATCTTATACTGTCTTTGGTCATATATAACATATTGAAAAGCCTATGCATAGTACAAGACTAAGTAAAATAAACAATCAATGCTATGTGATCATGTCCTGACTATGGAGCTAGTATGCTCTGCAGCACATCCTTGTAACCTTGACTGGGGCATTTACTGATGCATGCTAAGGCATGGTGTGCAGCTGGTATGCAGGCAGGATAGAGGAAGGAGATAATATGTACTCTCAGGCCCTTTGTTAAACACAAGCATTTCAGTGTAATGCATTTATCTTGGAAAACAAATCACTGGATAGTGCAGAAATCCTTAAACTGCTTGTTGTTCTTCCAGGCTGTTCAAAAGATAGTAAGTTAATAAAAACGCTGGAGAATTGCCAGTTGAAAAATGCTGCAGGAATTAGCCTTTATGATTTTTAACATAATTATGCTTCAGTCCTGAAGTCAATTATTCCTCTTCACTACAGGGAACGTGACTGTCTGCTAATTCGTAAGCTGTCACCAATGAGTAGTTGTATTTCAAAGGGTTACAAATAAGCCACTATGGCCAAAGCTTGTTAATGCAACTTGGAAGCAAAATCTGTCAAGAAGGACAAATCTACAATTTATAATAAGCTATAGTGGAAACAGAGAGTTTTTTCAAATGCTATGGGTAATAACAGGCAGTTCCACAGTTTACACACCTCAAAACTTGAGTTAACATAGCTTTTCATTTTGAATCTAGCTTTAGTGGCAATACTTGGTGACTTAAGGTTTTGATGCAGTGTTATGTTGATCTTATCTACAAAAGGCGATCTTGCAGAGATCTGCTGATTCATCTTTATTAGAACACAAATTAACTGTGTTTTTTCAGCTGTGATTGCTGGGAAAAGTAGAATAACAATGAGTAACAGTTCTGTAAGATGTGATAACTTTGATCGGTCTCTCAGATCCTTCTTGATATAGGTAGAAAACTGTTATTATTTTTACTTTATTCCTTAAAAGGCATTTATTCTTTTGTGGTGAGGTTAAGTGTGATTCATGTATCACACTTCAGCTTTCCTGAACCTAACCTCTCTGTAACAAATCCTTTCCATGGCATTAATGCTAATGCTTTCTGTTTGGGCTATGTAGTTGTGAGGTTTAGTTGTCTTCCTCTGTTTTTCCTGCAAAGAGTGTCAGAAAAAAGTGTCACATATTCCACAGTTTATTGTACGTTCACTTACTACAGACTTTGATTCCTTTACCTGTGTGTGATTAATTAAACTTTTAAAGCTAGTTCTAATTCTAAATAACCGTTCTGCATTGTGGTATATATGACATGCTAAATGTCAGGAATGACTGCATTTTTAGACAACATCACTTGGAGGGAAATAACACTACTGTGGCTGTAGAACTCTAATCAGAGAAAAGAGGAAGCCGTGTAATTTTTTTAGAAGAAGAGGTATCTGATTTATATCGGAATGACTTTTATGTCAGAGTCAGCCTGATGGTGTCTGACTTTTGTTGTTGTTTGGTTAGGGTTTTTTTTTGTTTAGCAAAACAGACGACCTGTTGTGCAAATGTGTGGCTGAGGATGGATATAATTGCTTATAGATCTTCAGTCTGAGTATAAAGATACTTTGTCTTGTCCCCTCTCAGAATTGGTTATTGCTGGATCTAGGTATCTTCCTTAGGTGCTGCGTTGTTGGTTGTTTTTTTTTTTTTTCTTGAAAACTGAACAATTTTTGAAGTACCAATGGTATGTCCTCAGCTTTCCAGACTAACTCACTTTTTGCTTCTCTTGTCAGAGTATCATTCGCGAGGGCATGATGTACTGTTTTGTGCTCTTGTAACAGGTACTTTTTTAGAGCTGAAGGAGACATCTTAACGTGCTTATACAAGGAAATTCTGGGCATCTCTTGGATTTCCCCTCTTCCTTCCTGCATATTCAGATTTTGTGTCCATGTCTGTCTTGCTTGTTGTGGATGGTAGGAGGCTTCTTTTGAACATGTCTTGACTGAAGGCTGAGAGGGGGTGTGCATGTTGCAAAAGGGGGTAGGGAGGCACAGTGAGGTCCTAGCTGAATTAGGGGCAGCAGATGAGTGATTGTAAACTTCTATTTTGAGCTATTCCAAACTACATTTTAAAAATATGAAGTTCTACTGTGTTATACAAAGGGGTTTACTCTGGTATTTGAGTTAAAGTTCAAAGTTCTTTAATCTGAAGTTCAGGAATAATTTCTTAAAGTTTGACTTATTTAGAATGTTGGCCTATTGTACTCTTCTGTGTACAATAACACTTTAGGAGATATTTTCCTAAAAATACAAAATGAATCTTTAACCACAGAATGACTTATAAGAGTGCTTCCTATCTTCCTTCTGCCTCTTTTAATGTGTAAGTGGAGAACGTAGAGTATACAATGTATTTTCAGATTAAATGTGTTGTTTGAGGAAGGCTAAATTTTAATATGGAAATTACTATTCTTTATAGGATCTAGCCCTCTGTTGAATATGCATAGAGAAGACTGCTCTTCTACAGTTAACCCTGTTTAAAAAATAAAAAAATGTTTTAAAAAATTGCTCTTCAGTACAAAACTTCTTTCAGGTTTTGGCCTTTTTCATTTTTTTAATCTCTGCTGCTTCTTCTTTCTCTTCTGTCAGCTTTTGAGTTGGTTGAGTCTGCCAAAGAATATTTCTTGTTTCGTTTTAAATCCCTACCACATCCTCTGCTACTTAAACTAGAGTACTAACCAACTCTTTTTCTTGTCTCTGCGGTATGCAGTCTTATCTCTTCTGGCAGCAACTTGTTTTGAAGATTTCACTGGTACATATAAAAGCTACTTTAATGCCACCATTGTACCGAACCATAGTTTTTAGCTTTCTATAGGCTTCCTTAACTTATTCATAAAATCACGTTTTGATTTGTGACAGTTTGGACACGTATTGGAACTAGAAAGAAAGGCTTACTTTAATGAGAAGTTAAAGATATTATCTTAATGTTGTCTTGAATACTTGCAAGGAGTTGAGTGTTGTTTTTTTCTAGTTCCTGAAATGTAACTGTTCAACACGCTCACCCTTCTGATTTTCTTCTGTTTACTGATGTAAAGTTGCCGAGGAGCTCTTATGTTGAAGTACAAATCTGGCATCATCCTGGATATTGTGGATTTTTAGCACTGAATGTATGAGAAATTTGGAAAAGTTAATATTGATGACTCTTAGAGAGTGTGTAAGACTAATGGCATGCCTTGTCTTCGTTTGACGGCTTTTTAGGTATCAGAGTTCAGTCTGAAATGGCTCTGTGCCTTTCTTATCTTTATATCCATGCATGTTGTCAGGGAACTTCAGAACCTGATACTTCTTATCACTTCGTGCAAAACGGGCATGCCTCTTCCAGAAGGCAGACCTACTTGCCTGGTATATGTTCCTCTAGAGCCGATAACCCACTTCTTGTGTCTAAGGATTGAAAGGAAGTTTATCTATGTTCTCCTGGCCTGTTGGACACGCTTTTTCTTGTTGGCTAAGGCTTTCTGTAAACAATGATACAACTGCAAACCCTGCATGCTACTGAGTAGCGAAACAATTACCACAGCTTTTTTGAAAACAGTATTGTGATGGAGCAAAACATTATATGATGAATGCTGGGATTAGGGGTTCATATAACTGTTTTATGCTCTTTAGTCCTACTACCACACGTTTTTCATTTCTGCTGTTCCCTTAACAAGAGTGTGACAAGCAGTGATATTGTTTGACTGATTGTCTGGTGGTCCAATATCCCAAAGGACGAGTTCAAAAGAAAAGTCTTGTGCTTGTCTGCAACAAACTTACATATTTATTTGTCTAAATCTTAATATCAAATTCCCACTCTTTTGCACGTATAAAATCTATTTCTGACATTTGGCAACTTTAGTTTCCCTGTGGAAAGGAGAACTTGTTACCTGGGAATTATTTGTCATATGTGAAGAAATAGACACAAGTTGTGGAAACAAAAGGCAGTCTGTAATGATGCACAACTTGGAGCTATGATTAATAAAAGAGTGGGCTTGATACTAGCTATATAGTTTCTTAGTACTGTGGACCTTTATAAATCAATGAAAACATGTTTTAGGATCCTTCTCTCCTGTGCACATGTTCAAGGGATGTGATTTTTTTTTTTTTTTTTTTTGAGAGAGAGAGTAGGAGAGGCGTAAGCGAAAGAAATTTAAAAAGTGATGTCAAAATTCACTGAGAGAAATAATCCATCCAGTGGAATGAAGGATCTATCTACTACCTATAGTCTTGATGGCCTGAAACATGCTATCTGTGACCATTCTTGCAAAGCCTGGCAGTTGTCAGAAGTAGACATTACTTTTAGCTTCTGCAGCTGAGAATGGTGTGTTCTCATGCATGCTTTTGTTTTAAATGTGTTTTTAAATTTTAGTATTCAGCTGACTCTTCTAAAGATGACTGGTGACATGTAATGTAAATGTTTATTGTATTTAATTGCCTGTAACTCTTACTTTATATAGATGGAGCTGCCTGGCCTTGCTTTTGCTGTTTGGATATTTATTTGCTTCTATGCATCTGTGGATGGCTATCCCAGTGGAAAAGTAAGAGAAGCCTGCACTAGCATGATACCCTGTCATGGTAGCTCTCCGCAACTGTCACCTGAGCACACCATTACAGTGAATGGGACTGAATTTAAACCAGGGGACAACATAGAAGGTATTGTGTCAGTTAAAGCTGAAGCCTTTAATTTGTTTCTTTGTGTTGTAGTGTGTTAGCTGTACTAGATCTAAGCAGCTGAATCTTGTTCAGGTGATTCCTTTAGCAGTCATTCAGTATTTGTAAAATGAACTTCTGGTGGTCTCTGTTAAACTATTTCCTTCTTCCTTTGGAGAATATTTCAACTTCCTTTTATTTTCTTCCTTGCTTCAGTTCATCTGTTTGGACCAGATTTTGAAGGATTTTTCATACAAGCCCGGGATGCAGAACACCTGGATGGCCCTGCAGTTGGTTCTTTCATGTTAGTTGACCGGAGACTTTCTCAGCTGCTGACATGTGGCCGTACCAAGGTATAGTCTGGTGTCTTAAAATGGGACAGCAGGTACCAAGGTGTTTGTACTAGACTGCATCTGTAATAGGACAGAGCTAAATTACGCAATCTTTGAGCTCAGTAAGTCTCTCGGGAAATTGGTCTAACACAGTATAGAGGCATTGTGGTCACTGCAACTCTTTCAGACTATGCTTATAAGCCATTTAAACTGTGCTGTTGGTAGAAGGCTATTGACTGCTGCAGGAAGATGCAGCATTCGTAACATGATTTTTTACTTGTGCACAATTAATGTAATGGATGCCTGGTTATTGTACTTAATATTAAAAAGAGGAGGGCATCCTCAATTTGTTTTGAAGAGGAGAGTTACCCATCATTTTCCATGCTTGCTAAGCACAGAGAAAACATCTTACAGCAAAGAAAGTTTAGATTGCTTATTGTGGAAAACAAACACTATGATAGGCTATTGTCTTTAGCATTGCTCTGTTGGTTACTGATAATGGAGACTTCTTAGTAACAGGGTAGATCAGTCTTCAATATCTGTTTTGGATAAATTGATTCTGCCTCATGTGCAAGAGATGCGAACTCTGACTAGTGCTACAGTAACCTGCTTTTTGAACATTCTGAGCTGGCGTGGACAAAGTTCTCAATCTGCCTAGATGGTTTTTTAGTGTTGTCTTTTTTTTTTCTTCTCCACTACTACCACCTGCCCCCCAGTGGTGTCCAATTAATACATTCATCAGTGCTGTAAAGCCATGGGGATGTCTGGGCTGTGCCCTCTGTGCTCTGAGGACTTAGTTCAGTGCTCTGTCTGATCTGTTTATCTTGTGCAAATAGCTCTCTGACCCCAAGACTGCTTTTGGGTTTTGTCCTCTGGAATACTAGTTCTATTCTCTCTGTGCAGTCATTGCACTGTCCCTTCATGCTCTTACTATCCAAAAAAAGGAGCATTATCACACCATTTCTGCATTAACGCTGCAGGAACCTCTGTCTCATCACTGGAGTCTTCTGGATTGAAAGACCTCTAGTTGTTCCTTTTAGCCTTAAAGTTTGTATGTGCAAGTTTCAGTGATAGACTTCATCTTTTGACCGTGACTGATGGGGGAAAAGCCAGTTGGACTAGGTCTGTGCAGTGTCTGATGCGGTGTCTGTTTAGGATTTAGCTGCAGCATGTGATTGTTAGCTGAAATCTCCTTGATGCGTATCCACTGTGTAACTCTTGATGTGTGTGTGTTTTCAGAATTCAGCTGTCAGTCACACAAGTAAAGCAAAAAAGAAATACGTAAAAGTTTATTGGATTGCTCCTGGAGATGCACCAAAACGTGTACAGTTTCTGTAAGTAAATCTAATATTAGTTCTAGTTTATTAAGATGCAAGTAAGGTAAACCTATACCATTCTCTGTGTCAAATATTGGCCAGCAACTGAAAAGTATCCTTGGACTAATGGTGAGAAAAGTTGACACCTCTTGCTCGCTACAGAGTCTAAATTAATGCAGGCACTTGTTGTTTAGGGAAAACCTGGAGATGATTAGTTTTATTTTTTTTTTTTTAGTATTTTTTTTTTTTTTTTGTGGGGAGAGTAGAAGGGGATTTGGAGATTGATTTCTTTAGTATTTCTGGTTAACTGCTCACTTCTCATGCCTGTAATGTACAGTGTTAAGAATCTTTTTCTGTGCTTGTACGTAACAAAATGGTGTGTATACCCTCCTGTTATACTGCTAGCTTTTTGGGAACTAATGGATGAAATCTATGCAACTCTTCTCTGAGGTTGTAATCTGTGCCACAGTCATGAAAGTTTCTTATATCCAGCAGAGCATGCAGTAGTATGTTTTTAAAATTGAATTTCCACTGAAATTCCAGATATTTTCCCACTTTAATCCCTAAAGTGGTAGAGCTCTGTGTGAAGATGGGTGTTTTACAAATAACTTGAAAAAACTATAGAAGCTTTTCCTTTTTCTTTCTTTCTTTTTTTTTTTTTTAATGTATCAATTAGCTGTTAATGTATATAGTAATGACTGTCTGATGTTTTTAAGAGCTACAGTTGTGAAGAAATACAAGACTTTCTGGGTGAAGATTCCTGGTCCCATTGTTTCTCAGCCTAATGTACAGTCCCCAACAACACCCTTGCATGCAACATCAGAGGTTGTATCAACTTCACACCTGGTTTCCTCCTTATCAAAACCAGTGAGTAATTATAAACCTAAATAATGCTATCTTTAATGCTTGTGATCAATAGAATTTAATGAAATCGCATTAATACAGCCTGTTGACAGAAAGGGTGAGTAACTTGGATATTGGAGACCAAGAACAGAGACAGCTACCCTGTTGTGTTAGTTGAGTTGCCTGAACTTGTGTTGAATGTTGTTACACTGCACACAGGTCAGAAAGATGATAGAACATTTAGAACTTCATGGTCAGAAAATATTACGCATACCTGGGAAGAGAGAGGGGAAAAGACTAGCTCTGGTCTTGACTAGTAACTTCCCGTTTAGTAACTGCAAGCTCAGAAACTTCATTTTATGAGTTAATATGTGTTACTGACTTCCATTACTGACTCTTGAATGGATTGAGCAAGCATGACTATTTGATCCAGAATAAGTGTGACTTCTAATCCATGTATTTTCTCATTGTGTATCAGTGGAGTTGCTACTTTAGAAAGGAAACGAAAAGCTGGTCTTCCCCTTTTCCCCCTCATCCTACAGCTGATATTACCTCTCTAAAAATAAAACCACAGGAAGTTTCTCTAAAGTTTTTACTTTCTTTTCAAAGTTTTTCTATTATAATGTCTTTAAAGTGAAAATTCAACTTGAGTAAAAATACAGCTTGGAACTTGCCACCATTTTATCTACTAGTCCTTGGGTAATTGTAGGGGTGGGTTAAGAGGTGGGTATGTAGACACAGATGATGTTTCTTTGCTGTTCTTTGTGTGGTTTCTTCTAGAATGGGGTAGAAAGGGAGGAAGAAGAGGGGAAACTCATTGCTTATGACTTGTTTGTTTGCTTAATTGTCTAGTTTAATGCATCAGGTTGTGGAAGTACGAAGTTCTGCATTAGGAACCCTTCAAACTGTGATCCTGAGAGTGCTTCCTGTTTTTTTCTGTCCTTCCAACAAGAGAAGAATTCAGTATTTATTGAAATGAGTGGTCCAAGTGAAGGATATTTAGCATTTGCATTGTCCTATGACCAGTGGATGGTGAGTGTCCTGTTCTAGTTCTTCCGTTGCTTTTGTGATCTCAGTAAAGTTTGAATGGTACTCTAGAAAGACATGCATATGGAAAACTGAAATGCTGTTAGATGTCACACAAAGTAACTTCTCTCCCATAGTGCTGAAGCACAGGTTGCTTTTTATAGGTGGATATTCAGTTTTAGCTCACTGACTTTTAGCTTACTGACTATTTACAGTAGAATTTCCCTGTGGATATTTGTCTTAGCAGAGTCTAACCTGTCTGCACAGTAGCTGACTGGAATTCCTGGGTGGATCAATCTTTGTTATCTAGCCAGAACCCCTCACCGGTCAGAAGTTGAGTTGCTATGTTTCTGAAAACCATTTGCATTTTATCATTGTACAGGAGTGACTCCATTCAATCTTAAAGCGCTTAGAGATTATTTTTTTTTTTTTCTTCTAATTGGTGTTAAAGTGAAGGAATGATGCTGTTGACAAACACATAATCCATAAACCGACTGTTGCACAAAGGAGACGCTGTTTATATTCATGTCCCCAGTGCAAGAACACTTGGTTCTTAACACTACTTTGTCTTTACAGCTATGAGGAAAACCAACTTTTAACTAAAGAGGGTTTTTTTTAAATAACATCAGCATCCATCTTTGTCTTCTCTGGGTAATTTAGCAAATTCTAAATAATTAAAGAAACTTCTGATAATATGGTTGTTATCCTTGGGGGGAAGGGGCAGCGGGAAGCATAAATCATCATGTGCCTTACTATGTGTCATCTGTTTGACTTAATGTGGTTCCTCTGTAATCATGAAGTGTTTGAAAGCTGGGAAATAATAGCTTGACAGCTAGAGAAATCTGTCTCAGGTCTTGTTGCATATATTAAATCAAAGAGCTTTTGGAGACTGCCAGTAGTGGGTTTTATTGGGCTATAAATATCTTTATCTCTTAAATTCTCCAGGGTGGTGATGATGCATATCTATGCATTAATGAGGACCACCGTGTTCATGTAAGCACTGCCTATCTGAAGGGGCGAAGTCCTCCCATTTTGGATTCAGAGGTACATTTGAAAACAGCTAAGACACTTCCACAAATGTAGGTTTGAAGTAATGAATGGTATGCTGCTGCTTTATGCTTTCATTTTGCACAGCAGCTGTAGATAGTAAGGTGCATTCATACTTCTTTAAGGTGAGGTTGGTTGGGCTTTTACTTCCTAGTAAATGTTACCTCTAGAAGTCTAAATTTAATTTCTAATAAGTCATGTTGTGGGAGCTTACTCTATTGAGGAATTTTGTGCCCATTATTACTCTGTCCCCTTGCTAGTGCTGCAATTGATATATCATAGGTTAAAGGTTGGAAGGAAAGGGGGAGATTGTTGTTATAAGCTGGAAAAATGGGTGGTAATAGATCCAGCCCGTATGTTGGTGTGTTGACTTACTGACATACCTTCTAAGTTCGTATGCAAGAGATCTTTATTCCCCACACCACCCCACCCCCAATTGTTGCCATTCTTTCTTTGTGCACCAGTGACACTCCTGTCTTTTGCAGGGTTACTTTTAAGCCAGTTACTCTGCCAGTCTAGAAAGACTGGGTATTAAATCTCTCCTGTTTCACAGAATGCCCTTGAAGATGTGTCCTGGAGGCTTGTGGATGGTGTTCTTCAGTGTTCTTTTAGAAGGAGTATTCGTCTTCCTACTTATAAAGGGAGATTTAATCTGGATGCCAGTTACTACATCTTCCTGGCAGATGGGGAAACTAGTGAAGGTAAACGACTTGCATATGGTTGATTTTCTTTGAACAGCTCTAAATGAGTTAGTAATCCTTATGTAAGATACGGCTTAGCTAAGAACTAGTATCTGAACTAAGGTTTCCAAGTTTGAGGCACTTAGTCCAGTTATTCTTACTGCTTCTCTGGATCATGGGTTTGATTTTGGAAGTTATGGTAAACTTGCTCATATATGTGTTTTGTATGCCCACTTGATGCTAGGAACTGTTAGCTTCTTCAGAGCTGGCTGCATCTTTTTGAAATGGAGACTAGCATCAAAGGGAATTATTCTTCATGTCTTGTGCGTGTAATGGGGAAAGCTAATTTCTGTAGAGGGGTGAGTTGGTTCTTGTACATTAAGTATGCAAGACAGCGTAGATGACATCCTGGGTTCTTACCGTATTGTGTGTCAGAAATTCAGTTTGTTTGATTATGCTTAGTGATCGCAACAGGGCTTGCATTCATAAATAAGGAGTGGGCACACTTACAAGTGCAGTGGCTTTCATCAGCCATAAATAAACCGCTTTATGTCACTGCTTAGGTGGACGAATACACAAACATCATCGTCAGCCTCTGATCACCAATGGAATATACAATGTCACAGGCCTTCCTCAAGATATTGGAGGTTCCCGGTCCCCACGACTTATCAAGGCTCATGGTAAGCTGTAACTTATAGTTTTGTCTCCTGGTTCTAGGCTTGCTGAGACTGGAGAGTTAAGTTTTCTTCATTATTGCAGAGTAGGTATTTCCTCTTATCTTTCTGGCACTCATTATATATACTGTTGGCTAGCAAGATTTGAAACTGTGAAGACAGAGTAAAGTTATTACTAATTTTTCATTTCAAGAACAGTGTTACAAGATTCTTTTTCCTCCAGAAAATGAACCTTCTCCCTTAAATTTATAATCAGGACTTGTTTCTGTTTACATCTTTCTCTCTGGTTTAATTTATTCTAGTTGTGTTATTGGTTTAATTCTATTTGAAATGAGAAACCCCTCAACTGAGAGCCTGGAGCCATTGAAATTAATGAGATTTTTTTTCTCACGATACTGGATTTTAAAGCAGGCCTATGACAGAACTATCACTCATTCTTTGTCAAACAGATTGTAAGAAATGTCACCTTTCATCCTCTGACGTCTAAGTTGGTGACAGAACTGCATCTCTCACCAGTATGTACTGACTGTACTGGCACGTATGAAATGCATAGTAGCCAGAGCTGCTCTGTTGTGCTGTGTGGGGATAGTGTGATTATCTTTTATACGGATGTTTCTGCCCTCTAGAAAGATAAATGCTGTAAAGTTGTAGTCTGAACCAGGTGATGAAAAACTTCTCACTGGTAAATTCTGACCATGTGTGTACGGACTAAACTACTACAGTCTTTGAAGCTGTATTCCTATGCAACTTAATTACTTGTGTTTAACTTGTGGTTTGTTTGTTTTTGTTTTTTTTTTTTCAATTTTCAGGAGCATTAATGTTTATTGCTTGGATTACCACAGTTAGCATTGGTGTTATTGTTGCACGATTCTTCAAACCTGTCTGGTCTCATTCATTCCTGTTTGGAAAGGAGATGTGGTTTCAGGTGGGTAAAATCTCCCCATATCTCCAGCTGTGTTTTCTAGCTTTATTGTAAGCAGAACTATTAACCTACTCGATCCAAGGAATAGGAGATTAAACTTGGTGGGATTTTTGTCTTTCTTTAATCTTAAAATACGGAACAATTATGTATCAGAAGTACACCTACTTTACTAGTAAAAACAAAGCCTAAAGAGGACACTAGGAACATCTTTAACTATAATCTGTTAAATGTATTTTAATGGTGTATTAAGAAAGCCGTAGAAGTTCTAAAGGCAAACTTAACTTTTCTAGGTGCATCGATTGCTTATGTTGACCACAGTCACGATCACAAGCATTTCTTTTGTGTTGCCTTTTATATACCGTGGAGGTTGGAGCCAAGTAAGTGTGTGCTTTTGTTTTGTTTGTTAACTCAGATGTAAATGTTGGACCAAATGAACGAGAAGGAGGTCCACTGATGACTAACATGTTACAACTATAGCTGAGGAAATTGCTGTGAAAGCTGTCCTTAAATAGGCTGACTTCAAATCCTGGCAACGCTGAAGAGGAATATTCCCTCCTTTAACTACAACTGAAAAACTCCAGTACTCTCCTTCCTTCCTCTTTCTCCCAAATAAAGTCCTTCCTCACAGTTTCTTTCTGTACTAAATCAGTTGTCTTCCCATTTCCTTGGAGAACTTGAATTTGGGAGGGAAGTGAGGATGGGACAGCTGACTTATGACTTGTTAACATGGTAAACCTGCTGGGAATAAGTTTTGTTATGAACTTGGATTTACATAACTATGCAGTGATTAAGCTTAATCTAGAACATTAGATAGAGATTGTATACCTGTTGCTTTTGCCTGTATAATATTTGGTGCAAGGTGATATCAGAAACTGGAAAGTCTAGAGAGTATCTGAAATAAAGGTGGGAGAAGAATGAGCTAGGGAAATTGAATAAAGTGTTTTAGGTTTAAGATTAAAACAGATAAAGTGAGAGTACCGGTTCTGGGAGAAGTTACGAAATAGGCCTCTTCTGAAGATACAGGGTTGAGGATGAAGAACTTGGAGCATAGCTTCTACAGGCATATTGAGCTCTGTTCTTCAGCTGGTAGAATTTCTAAATACAGCAAAAAGGTGGGACAAACCCTGGGCGGACTTACCAGTGTCTCATGCTGCCAAGGAGAACAATCTCCATCCAGTCGCAGGGCAGCTTACTGTGGCCTGTTGCCTCTGCCAGTCTAAACACAGTGCTGCTCCACCATTGTAACTTCCTAATTCAAGCATAAATAAAATTATAAATTTTTTTGGTATTTTTTTCTGTATCTTTATATAGATATGATATTAAAGAAAGGTGTCCTGTGTTTAGCAAGCAGGTTTTCATCCCTATCTCGGCTGTACCGTGATGGCTCTGACAATCTTTCAACCACTTATGGCAGGTTTCAGACCATCTCGTCATGCACCAAGGTACTCACAACTAACTCATTAAGTTACAGCCACAGTAATTATATATACCTGTTTCTTTAAAAAATATTTTTACATTGAAAAGATGTTGTTAAAGTTGTAAGAATGTTCTCTTATTTTTTTATTTCACCAAACTAAGTAATCAATAAAATGCTTTGCATTGTTTTGTAGGAGGCAATTGTTCAACTGGTTTCACTGGAGTACTGGTACAACAGCTAGAATACTAGCTGGTGAGTAGGAATAACAGTTGTAACTCCCTTTTAAGTAATTTAAAAGAACTATGTTCATTGTCTGGGCTACTGCTCATCTAAAACATCTGTGGATGTCCAGTCCAGGCATCTCTGAAGATTTTTTTTTTCTTGCTGGCCATCTTCTGTGTAGGTTTTAAGTGGCCATTGGGTATAGCTTTAGGGAGAAAAAGTAACTACATAAAACTAAAGAGGCTGCAGACAAATCTGAAAGATCTCTGTAATGAGGAAGACTTGAGAATAGTGTTCTTACGGTAACATAGTTCATTGTTATTTAATGGAGGAGAGGAAACTTGCTTACAGAACCAGAAGCTGGGCTTAATTCTGTTAATGGTGACAAGTTTCCACAGGCAACTTAAGCACAAACATTGTGGTGACTGTGTTCTTGTTGGTAGAGTTGCAAATGTTAGCGTCTGCCTGACTGGGATGTGATAATATACTGAACAAGATGAACACTGTCTTGGCCTTCTCCTTTCCTCCCCGTCTTTCCCTTCACACTGCCAAAAAATTAAAAGCTTTTAGCTGCATTTAACCTCATTCTTCAAGCAGCTATAGGCCGTTCGTGGGAAATCTATTGCTGAAGGTGTTGAAAGCATTTTTTATTACCCTGACACAGCACTCTCAGCGTCTTTTTATCTTGTTTTTACTGACTAGTGGTGACTATGTTCTTGGGAATGGATCTACCAGCACTTGACCTACCAGACCCATGGGACACCTATACGATGATTGGTTTTGTAGCTTGGCATGTCAGTATTGATGTTCTTCTGGAAATACACAGCTACTGTCTCGTACGTAAAGGTACAAACTCAACAAAACTCCTGTTGTTACCTTGCTTGCTGAAGATTTGGGGCGGGGGGGATGGAACTGATTGAGTAGATTGGATTTCAGGAGGTGTTCTTTGGCCTCTAACTTGGAAGCTGAAAGGTAGTAACTCTGGAATAATGATGTCGTATCTTCTGTACAAATATGGAACTAAAGCAGTTTTCAATACTAAAGTGTTCTAGAAAAATTGTTTTTGTGACGTTTTAGATAGTAGCCTCTTATTTTTCAAACCACAGTTCATAGGGGCAGACTGAAATGCGTAAGTATTTTCCAAGAATCTATCACTGTTTGCCATGATTTTGATCCCAGATGGGTAGGTAAAGTCCAGGTTAATTCATGCAGATTTAGTCTGCATTTTATTGTGACAAAATGCTAATGTGAATGGCTGTTTTTGCATAAGCAAAATGATCAGAAACTTGAGCACAAATGCCTGCAATTTTGAATGAACAGGGGAATGAAGGTGATTCTGACTCCACTATGTCTAGTGAAGAGACTGGTACTAACTTCACTGGAAATTCTTAGCTTCACTGGTTGGTGTCACTGAGAGGAGGTGACTGTGCACGTGTAAATGACTGTCTAAGGCAGAGATGAGACATCTGCAGAATTGAAGAAGCATGATTAGTTAAGAGGCTGTGTAAGGTGGCACATGGAGAAGGGGTGATTATAAAAGATGTGAATTTAAATTAACTGCAGTAATTACTTCCTAGAAATAGAGAAATGGACCCAAAATGTTTGAACAAGACTGTTCTTGTGTTGGCTAATGGAAAATAGTTCTTAATGAAGTCTAGTTATCTTAAGATGAAAAGGAAAAGGTTTTAGATCAAATGAATGCTTTGTTCAGCTCAGAACTCAGTGTTTTGGTGATTCACTCTAGCAAGAGACAAAATGTTTTGCCACTTCATTGTCCAGAAGTTACTTTTTCTAGATCAGCTCCAGAATAATTTTTCATTTGTGCTGTGAACATGATAGTACAGGTCATGAAATGTCAAATGAGACTTCCAAATGCTTTTCAAATTTGATACTGTGTAAGACTTAGTTATTTAATCACAGAATCAAGACTTCTTCAGTTTAAAAGTGGAAAAAAAAAAAACCAAACCAAAACCCTTCCTCTTAAGAGCAGACTTAACTTTTTTCCCCCCCATTCCCACTAACAGTTGAACTGATAGAGGATGATAGAGTACAGATACTGCAATCACTCACATCTGCAGAAGCAGAGGTAAGTCAGAATTTTGTAAGTAACTACTATGAGATGAGATGATTCTTTATTTAAACCAATAAAAAGACTGACACTTCTATGGCGTTTCTCCCCCTTCTCTTGCAGGGTCGTCTGTTTAAACAGATTGTGTTAACCATCTACGTCTGTGGAAATATAGTATTCCTCATTGCCTTTCTGGCAGCAGTCAACCAAATATGAAATAAGTAATTGAGAATTTTGTGATCAAATATTGTGCAGTTGAAGAACTTGCAAGGAATGCTTTCTATTACAAATTTTCCCTCAACGTCTCCCCGAAGACGTAATTGAAGAATAATAGCACATGTGCGTCATGCTTGGTGTTAGAGAGAACTTGAATTCAAATCTATAGAAGGATGCTGCAGTTCTGCAAAAGCTGTCTTCTGATGGGACTTTTAATGGGAGTCTTTGCCTGAGTAAGGAATGAAGTCTATATCTTTTAAGTGCAGTAATTAACTTGATTGAAGCTTATAGGTTAAGAAGACTGAGTTGTGCTGAAAATGCTGTTTTGATAGTCAATTCCCTAAACTTTTTGTGAATGTTATTGGAAAAACCGGAAAGATTGATCCAGAATCTTATCATATCTGTTCACTTTACTGTGTTCTAATGGCATGTGATGTGATAACTTCCTGCTTATGACAGTTTTGCGTATTTAAAAAAAACAACTAAACCAAGCCTTAGTGAAAAACTGTCAAAAATGCAGGTTGATGCATGAGCTAAATGCTGTTGTCTATCTTTGCAGTTAAATGCAAAAAATACTCTCTCTGCTCTAAGAGCAGTATATTTACACAAGCATATGAGTTTGGGAACTTCAGTCCTCTAGTGAAACCATCATTTGCCTTGCTCAAAATACCGTTCTGTCCTGTCCCCCTCAGTGCTTCTAAACTGTAAAGAGAAAACATGTTTGCAATATAAGTGTGTTAAAACTAGTTATACTTATCCAAAACTCAAACAGGAAGAACCTTTCTGTGTGTATGGATTTCTGTGTTTTGCTGTCTTTGGTTGCTTGTGTCTTCTGAATTATTTTTCTGTGTGAATAATATGGATTTATGCCACTTGATGCTTAAATGAAAGTGAAAATAGTTGCTCAGGAATGTTGCAGTAGTATTTGCACTATTAAGTGAAATGTAGATTAGCAGTTGGTTTGACTTCAGGAAAAGCAACTTCTGTTAAGTGAGAGTCTTTTGAGCTGGCATATCTAGGAGCTGGAACTGTCTTTATGAGAATATGGGAAGGCATTTTTTTTTTTTTTTGGTCAACAAAAGATTTATCTCAATATATGAACCTTTAATATGCCACGCAGTACAGTGCTTTGCACTTGTTTTTTGCGGCTCTAATCAGTTTGCTTCCACACTTCATTCTTGATACTGGAAAGTATCGATTTTTAGTTGTAATGCTTCAAAATATGTCTTCAGCCTAGGGCTATTAAGCTATCTGGGAATAAAGGTGTTGGAGTATTGGATAGAATAGTAAATAGTGAGGCCTGGCTTGGTATAGACTTTATAGCAACATCTCTCTACTACCTGATGGCCAGCTCTAACATACTCATACGTGTGGGTCAGGTAGTGGTTCTCTCCATTTACTAAAGCCGTCAGTCTGTTTCTGTTTCATCCTCCATCTCCCCAAATCACAATGCAACCCGTTGCAGGGACAACTCGTATTCAGAAAGCTACAAGTTTGTGGTCAGTGATCTTCTTTTTGGCTGTTCAAGTAACTGATTTAGCTGTAACAGCATTTGTCAGCAGCAGCAGAATGCGAGTGAGTGTAAGTTGAATCACCCCTGCTTCCTCCTGGAATCTGGAGAAATCATGTGCAGATTGAGAAAAGAGGACTACGAAGAAATATGGCAAAATCCGAGCTGAAGGGCAAGAAGTATATGGCTAATTGTGTGGGTTTGTGGGTTTTTTAGAGATCTCTGATCTCAAAAGCCTGGGAATTACAGGCCCATCTAGTGCTAAAGTTTTGGGGGACTCTTTCATATACCATGAGTTTATAGAAGAAAATCTCTCAACCTAGGCACAACTGATGTCTTTTTAACTTAAAGTTAATGCCAGATTCTTTCTGTAATGCAATAGCTATGCTGTGTGTTGCTTTATTTGCATGTGACAATGAATGCAGGGTTTTTAAAACATGAATGTGAATATCTTAATAAAAGTTTTTGTCTTTTAGTAAGGTGAAAACACTATCAAATAGAAACTAGAAAAGAATAGTCTTGCCTAGCAGCAAAACGGATTGTCTCTTTTCTTTGTGAATGTTGTTTTATAAATTAAAGCTCTCTAAATGCTTCCTGGAGAACCTCTTATTGAAACAATGTTAAAATAGTTTCTTCCTGTAATGCAGAGTTTGTTTTTCCCCAATAAGAGGGGGGGGGGAGCAAACAAAAAACCTTGTTCCACATCTAATACATCTTTAAAGTTGACAAAATTGTCAGTTTGTCTTTGGATAACTTGTTCCTTCCTAGTGCTAGCAATATTGCATAGTTTATGTGAGGCCTTATGTGCAGTACTGTAACTTATTTGATGGAAAGACATGTTAATTTTGTGCAATGTTTGTTTATACCACTACCCCACCCTCTTCCTGCATGACTAGTAAGAGAAAGCAATGTGTAAAAATTTCTGGTATACTCCTTTGAGGAAAAGAAGAAAAAACTATATGGAATTGTTTGATACCAGCGGGAAAATAAGTGACAGGCAGTTTGGTTCTAGAGAGAATGATGACTGTGGTATATATTTTTTTTTTTTTTCTTGAATGATAAAATATTGTATAGAAGAAAATTCCCATTGTTTTGCTTCATAAAGGAATCCCACTGAAGTAAAGGGAACTTCTTCATAAGAAGAGATCAAGAAGGTTTCAGTGTTCTGTTTTACTTTCAGATTAAACTTGTGATGACAAATCAACATCAGCATATTTCTTTTTGGGTGCTTCTAGACAGGCAAATGTTCCAGTCACAAGTAGTTTACTGTTTTGATTGTTAGGTTCAGCCTCCAAATACTGGTCATCTGCTCTTGACTTAACTACAAATCATGTTTCTTTCATATGTTTTGAATGAAAACTAACTGGTGCAAATAGCTCAAATGCGATGGAATTCACCGCTACTTTGCTTTACTTGAAATAATTTTTTTTTGCTAGCTGACATGCAGGCTGCAGAATGAACTAAGGACAGGTGTGCTTTGTTTCTCTTCCTTACACTGAATTGCTACACTATTCTCTGTTTTGTCAAACACAGAAATGGGGAGACTTCATATTCAGTGTAATAATGCCCGTCTCTTTCCTTCTCGCAGGTTTGGGAAGGCTAGAGATTGCCTGGCTTCTGGTTTCCATCATGGTTTCTAACGCTATGTGGCGCTCTTGTTCAAATAACGGCATTTTTATTTTCCTTGCTTTCTTTACTCTGTCAGTGAGAGATTGAGACATGTAAAGGATGTCCAAAACAGGAGGTGTTTCTAGATGAACTAATCAGAAAAATTCTCAAGCTTGATTAAGAAACTTGATCTTTAAATTCAAGCCAATTCATACATGTAGACATTATGAAATGGGTGTTTACTTGATGTCCATGCTTAAGCTTTTGTTAGAACGGTTATGGCCTATTTTCTTTTGCCATGTGTGTAAACTGCTCTACATGGATACGTCCCTTTCCAAATAACTTAGGATGAATGGTAATCATCAAGGAAAAACTGCAATCTCAGTGGCTTTAGACCTTCATTGCAGGATGAAGTAAGAAAGACTCCAAGTGAGCAGAAGGATGGTTAAGAGGGATGGTCTGCTAGTAATGCTGAGAAATTCTTTGCTCAGATCAGTCTGATCCCAGCTTCTCTAAGGGTTATGTGTGAAGGAGATGATGTTGCATTCACCTGAGGGAGTGGCACAGCAGAATCAGCACAGGACAAGTGCTTCAGAACATGCTTGGTACCATCTATTTTAGCTTGTACATGAGCTAATTCAGCCCCTGTATAGCTTCTGCTGGTCCTCCTCGTGCTGTGCAAAAGTGACTTTACATATTGCAAACCACAAAAGCTGAACGTGTGTCACACTGAACCAGCTATCTATGATAGTCATCCTGGACAAATGGTACTGCACTAAGGAGGACTCCAGCTTTGGCTTTCTTTCAGAGAGACTTTTGTCTTGCTGGACCTCAGAATTCATTCGGTTTTAATGACGAATTGGAATTTTGCATGGCATATGTACTGACATGTGAAAAAGATGATTTGCTGCCTTGTAATTCTGTTCTTGTTGATACGGGATGTGGGAAAGCTCTGGGGCTGCAGCACTTGGATGATGAACATCCCTGCTTCCCAGCAGCAGACAACTCTTGAATGCTCCATTTTGTCTCTTCCTCCAAACTAATGATCTGCTATCAATGCTGCTACATGGCTAGTGCATTAGTGAGGGACAGTTCAGATTCATCTGGCATAAACTGAATAGTTTTAATATATGCAACATCAGAATTGCCACATGGCAAAGCAGAGGTCTACCAAGCCCAGTATTGTCTCCAGAAGTGGTAGTAATGAGTGCTTGGAGCAAGAGTTGTGTAAAAAGACTGCAGTGATGTTTTTCTCTCCTAGCAAGATCTCCTTGATCCTTGCCAGAATCTGTGCAAGGGTGTCCTGAACTAGAAACTGCAGCTGGACCGTGAACTTTTGCAGTGATTGGATTTTATCTACGAAGTATGCAATGAATTGTTGGGAAAAAAAAAATAATCTGTTAATGCTTTTGTAATGCTTCTGCTCTCCCATTTACTTACTCATTGTGAGAAAGTGCTTCTTGTTTTTTGTTTTAAGCTTGCTTTTTGATATCGTTGTTTAATGATGTGTATTTAGTTTTTACCTTCCTGACTTAATCACAGTTCTCTAGGCCTCTCGTGTTTTTTCCCTGTATGACTGCTGCTGTATTTAGCCATTTCGCACTTCTGATAATCTTCATTACCCTTCTCCATTTGTCTCTTCAGAGATGGGGTGACCAATATCTACTACTTATGTTGTAAATATGAAGTGCTATGCCACAGCTGTGTTTTGATTTGTTTTCCATGCTTTCCCTGAATCCTAGAGCTCTCTTCATTTTCATGGCTTCTGAGCATGAAGTTGATATTTTCAGAGGACTGTCTAAAATAATACCAAGGTGTTCTGCTTACTAGCCAAGAGGCTCATAACACCAACTTAACAGCTACATCTTGTGCCGTGTGTGGTTAGAGTTGTGGGGTTTTTTTTCGCATTACTTTTCATGTATCCGTAGTCAATTTCACCTGTAGATTTACTATGCATTTACTATTGTGAAGTCTCTTTTCAGTCTCCTTTCTTTTAAACTGCTTTGAATAATACTATGTTGGCAGGAGCATTTTTGCCCCCTTTTCCAGATTGTTTAAGTTTAGTAGTGCAGAGTAAAGGAAGGTAGGGGATGAGTGTCCGTAGCAATATGCTGCTGTTAGAAAAACTGCTCGTGACTGCTTCATATCACTCTCCTACTCTCTCATTTTTTGGTGTATCCTGGTAAGAACCTTTTTTTAATTATTTTTACAATTCTCAAAAGAGTTGAAGGTAACTCCTGCTGCTGGTCTCGGAATCAAACAAATAACAGAAGAAACAAAAGGCGGGGAAAACCCCCCCACATTATTAAAACAAACAAAAAGAACAGGATAGACATAGAGGAAGTGTAATATAGTTAAATTTATTTGTTCTTATCTACTATTCCACACTCCAGGTAACCATCTCTGACAAGTCCAAGAATTTGAGATTATTACCCACTTCAGACTGGGAGCCACCAAGAGTTTAGAGGCTACAAGTCAGCTATTACTACCATCGTGCCTCAGTATGAGGTAGTAGCTTCAATTTCCTGCCTTGAAGGAAAAACCAGCAAAAACTTATGGTTGTATTTTGCTGGTGCATAGTTTGAGTCAGTTATACTAGAATAACACAACCTGAGCTTTATCTGTTTAGTGATTCAAACCAGGCTAAGACCTACTAAAATAAAGCTATCATATTGATTTGAATATAAGAATGTAGTGCTATTACAAGTAGGCACTTTTTTCCAGTACATAGTTCTTGCAGGGAAAATCTGACTTGCATGTGATTTTTCTAGGTGTAATTGTACCTTATGGCTTTAAGGGCCTTTAGCTCCTCCCTAATATGGAAAGAAATAGCCTGCTCCTTGGTTGGAGCCTTGGACCTTGCTGGAGAGCCGTGTCCAGCAGTGGCTGCACCTACAACAGACCTTCTGGTGTAGCTGCAGGACAAGCCATTGGCAACTGAGTGCAAGCCTCCTATCAGAAATACTAATTCTAGCTTCCCTGGCCAGCTGAAACCTGTATACTAAGCAGTTTTTTTGTGGCTTTTTTGGGGGGTTTGGGGTTTTTTTGGTTTTGTTTTTTGCTGGACAGGCACTGCCTGTCTGGCAACCAGTTTCCTGGAAAAGCAGGGCTTTCTGCAGCAAGCGAGGAGGTGAAACCATGCTTGGGAGGTCAGGCTGTTCATAGTGTTAGGCACAGGATTGATCTGTGAGGTTATGTGTGGCAGCATGGATGTGGCCTGGGGAAGAGAGCAGAGTCTGAGGGTGGCTATACTATATAAAATAGAAGGAGGGGTGGACTGCGGAGCTCTAGAAGGTGGCTAAATATTTAAACACTGACTTTACTGTTTTTGGTTTGTTTTGCTGTCACTTAAAAAGGAATGCTTTCAATTTTGGCCAAGGTGATATGCTTGGAAACCAGCTCTTGTATTTACATTTCTTCCTGCTCCTATCTGTCATGGTTAGTTTTTTATTAACCAATGCTTTTACCAGAAAAATGCTGGGATGGCATTTTCAATCAAAATCAGACAGATTGGCACACTTTGAAGTGAAACAACGTCCTATGAATTTCCATGGAGATGGGTGTTTATTTGCTCTGTGTATATAGCAACAACGTATTCCTGATTGTGGGAACAGGTATGCACATGTCCTCTTACTTGGATATACACTTGCATCTATGTTCTTGGGTAACTTTCCACTACTTTGAGCAAAATCCAGGATGTGATTTGTGTGTATGTGGCAGTTGGTCAAATCTAAAAGTCCACTGGATTATGCAGAGGGCGAAATAACTCAGATGCATAAAACAGGAGCAAAACAAGCATTATGATCCAAAAAAAAAAAAAGTGTGTTGAAGAAACTCTTCTCAGTCTTATTCTGCTTTGAGTAGTAAATTTTACTTCCATGTCATTACAAGTGTTAAATCACCTTTTTCCCCAGCTTGGCCATTCTCATCCTCAGAGCTGAAAAAAGAAAACAAACAAAGCCATTGCACTTTAAGACTAACTTTCTATTTCTGATGCTAAATCTCCATATTTAGAGAAATGAAGAATACACGTACCTCCGGTGGTTAATCCAGCAGAATAAGCATTGTTTTAGTGTTATAGAAAGAAATCAGTAGAAGGCATTAGTTCTGGTAATTTTGCAATAAAGCGAGTACATTAAGAAATTACTTCATTGTCACTATTTGAAAATTCACACAGCTCTCTTCTAACTGTTTTGTTTCTGTTACCTTCACTAAGGCATTGCAGACAGATGGTATTGTCCTTGACTAGATGCTGACAGATTAAAAGGATGCATGAATAATTAAACAAACTCTTTGTTTAAACTAAACTCCTCAGTGGGAGCTGTAACTGTTTGGGCTTTTTCTTTTGTGTTGATGTTCACAGAAAACTTTCCTGTCTTCCTGGTGCAGTGAGTCAGAGCGGGAGTTAGTCACATTCCTGATTTAAGTCTGACAGAGTCACTTAGTATCTCTATAAGCATCAGTATGGCTATTGTCTGCAACTGGGTATAATGTGGGTTAGTTTGAAAGTGACTGTGCAGGGCAGATGATTAAATGTTAAGGTTATTTTTAGAACAGCAGTATAATGCTGTTGTTTGATGTGTAAGAGCCTCCCCCCACCACGCAGTTGATCTGAGAATGCAGTGGGAATAATCTCCAGGTCTCTGACCTGTTAGTTTGAAGAGTCACCTAAAATAGCATGTCTCGTTCCTTCATCCTGCAAATGTCTGTACTGAGAGACAGGGGGTCAAAGCAGCTGTTTACTTGATTTACGCATGTCAGCGAATGTCCAACTTGAGTTATGTTTTGAATGCTGAAGTTGTTGCAAATCAGAGGCATCTGAATGTAACTTTATATCATAGGGCCACTGACGTTAAGCTTAGCTCTGACAAAGATCCTGTGTGCTGTTTGCAGACCAAGGAATTCTGAAGGATTCGAGTCCTGGTTGTGGTTTGAGAGAACAATTGGTCAGATGCTTCACTTATAGGCAATTGTCTCTTTTTATCTTGCTTTATACATTACAAAAACAGATGGTATACATGAATCTTTCTCTATTAAACAGTTTTGTTGTATGTTAACTTTCTTTAACACAAATGGAGCTAAGTCTCCATTGTGCTTTTGAAGGTTGTGCAGCTTCCAGTGCTAAGGAAAAAAAATTAACTCATCTAGACTAGCTATCTGCCAAAAGCCTTGGACCTTTATGTCCCATGACAGCTTGTTCCACGCTGTCAGTAGGTTTTACTGGTTATTCAGCTTCAGTTTTTCCTTTCCTTATTCATTTCACTATGTCTAGCCTTTGTTCCCCCACAAGGACTTTTAATTTCCCTAATGAGTATTGAATCTCCAGAACATTTGCGCACTAATTCGACTGAAATTTAAAGAAGAAAATAAGCTCTAATAATGCAAAACACTGGTGTCCTAATTATAGCATTGTTGTCCTTTTCTCTGTATGGTTTTTCTGAGGGCACATAATACTTTGAGATATTGGTCCCCCACC
>NW_009648332.1:17248574-17364073 GCF_000708025.1 Charadrius vociferus | reverse complement strand
TAGTTTGGAGGCATGATGAAAGCTCCTAATTTAATCTAGTATTCCTCTATATAGATTGGCACGTGGAAAAATTCCTCTGCCTCCTAGCTGTCCTTGGCCATCACTAACTTTTTCAGTAACTTGCTCTAAAGATTCGTTTCTTTCCCAAAGCAAGATTGTTACGTAAGGGACCGTCTCCCTTGTCTATCCTGTGCTTCCTTGCTTTAGTTTTTTGTTTTGGTTTTTTTTCCCCTCGGTGCCTTTTTGATGTTCAAATGCTGCAAATGCCTCCCAAAGCTTTAATTTCGGAGGATTATTTTTTTCTGTTGTATGGTTTGTTTTAGTAATGGATGATGATGTACCAAAAATATTTTTGACTCCCCTCTTTTCACTGGTGGTGTTTAGGGTGAACCTGCTGGGCTGGGCATCAGTGGCTGCTTTTAAAACAGTTTATTTCCCTAAGAAACAGCTCTCTGTAATACATTGTTCTAGATTTAAGAGGCTTTCCTGGTTTTGTTTCCTTTTTAGAAGTTGCAGTAGGATTACAGGACTACTTGGGAAAAATTGAGTCACTTCCTGGCTTTTTCCACTGCTCAGAATGTCCTGGGGAGTGCCAATAAATAGGTGGAGGGGTGCAAAGTAATATGGCTTAGTTCCAAATTCTACTGGGCACTTAAGAGACTCACTTGGAGGCAGTGCTGACTGCTGGGGTGTATTTTTGAGGCAGTTGCCAAACTGCCTTTAATTTAATTGGGACGAGTTTTCCCCGAATTGGCTATTTGCTTTTTGGTAGAATACTTGTAAGTTAAATGGGTAAGACCAAATACAGATTAGCAGAATAGGTTCTCAAATGTCTTTGCTAGACTTACACTTATCCCCCTTCCCTGAAAGTCCGTCTTTATTTTCCACTAAGCTCAAAAGGGAGAGAACTTGGATTGTTTGGAGAGTGTTTGACTGGCGGGGAAAAATAAAGAAGTTTCAGATGCTTCTTTCAGGAGACAAAAATAAGCAAAGATTGTTACAGATTGAGGGGTTCAGTTAACATCTCATGGCCTATGTATGGCCCATCCGAATGGTACTGCTAGCTCGTAGTTACTTCTTGGAACCCTCTTTCCCAGGAGCTGTTCAGAAGCACCCACGCAGCGGGCTGTCGGATGAATGAATTGTTTCAGTAGCAGCCAGCTGGTGGGGGGGTGAGTGTAGCTTCTCCATTATATGCCTATACGTATGTGATGGGGGAATTAAGGGACTATCCCCAAAATATAATGGGCTGGAGTGGTTTATCTTGCCGGTATCAGCTAATGCAGCTTCATTTGCTGGCATAAGAGTTGCTGGCAGCAGCCTTGGGTCCCAGAGGACACAGGGAAGGGTACAGCTGGCAGGATTAATGCTTGAGAGAAACAAAGGTCCTCTCAAGGGCTAGAAAAGTGCAGTGGCCTCCTTGATCAGAAAGGCTGTCCAGCACTACTGGAATATTTCAGGCTGTTCTGTGCATGACTGAATGAGGTTGATACTCCTGTAAACTGAGAGCATTACTTACTGAACAGCTCTTCCCAATCAGTGCGTACTGATGCAAAAATACTTGAAACTCCTTATGTGATCCAGTGACCACCCTCTCTCCTGGCTTTACCTGTACTGTAAAGAAATGCTGGGCTGCCGATGCAGCTTTAGGCAGGGCCCAGACATTCACTTTTGTTGCCAAACTGCAAAATTATTCAGAAAATAGTCTGGAAGAGGAATGGGGAGAGAATGTGGGATCAGGACCCTGATCTTCCTATAATTCAAGCACAGTGTTCTTTCCTTGAACTGGAATGTGACTACTGTCTGAAGTCTGCTGCTCTGTAAATATACTTAAATGCAGTTTAATAGTATGTGTTAAAATGCACCATAATCATAAACAAGAGCTTTCCATGTTTCTGGAAGATCTTGCTGTTGTTCTTTCAACCTTTTATTATGAAAATTTATAATAAGAAATAGACACCTTGAGTATTAATAGAATATAAAAAGTATTAAAAAATAACATGATGGACTATGTGCGTTAACCACATGTAGTGATGAAAACTGTTCCATTGTCTTTCAGAGGCTATAAAAATATCTAACTTGGGTTAACAAAAAAACAATAAAACTTGCATAAACATTGTCAAGGCAAGGTTGGCAATGAGGATTCCAGAAAAATGCAAAGTAAATCTGGTTATTAAACAGTCTTTCTGATTTAAGGAGCAATTTGGATTCTCTAGAATGCAGATAGGCACAAAAACATTCCAGTGAGGAGACAGCGTTAAGAAGCAATGCTGTTAGTTACCTGGTAGAAATGAAAACTAATTCTACTAATTGAAGTAGCATTAATGGAACTTTTAATTATCACTTAAAAGAGAATCACTTTTAATCTCTGAAGATAACAGAAATGGCATTTCTGAGATAGTTAATTTTCCAAATTTTGATACGGTAACTAGTGCATTGCTAAAGATGAAATAATTCAACAGTACCAAAATGCAGATTGGCATTTGTTAATCATTTCTTTGCTCTTATTTGTTAGTAATTGCATATTAGTCCATAAAACAATCCAAAGAGTGAAGTGAAAGAGTTGCTAGTAGGTAAGAGTAGTATCAGTTTGCTACATGAGCAAACAACAGTGACATGAGTTTCCTTTTCTGTTACCTGTTAGTGAAGGATCTTCGGTACCATCTCCGGGTATCTGGCTGTGAAGATGAGCACGGTGTGTCGGGGAGCTTAAGCATTCCTCTTGTTCTCTCAGGGAGATGGAATTTTTGTGGGGTACCTTGTTCAGGCTCGCACCCAGACTGCTCACAGTGTTCACCTGTGGGACTTCTGTGATTTTCCTGCTTGGTGGCTGATAAACCTGACTGTAGTGGCCTATGGGATGATATGCTGGTTTCTCAGATTTGCTGTCGTCTTCGTCATCGTCATCAATGATAACTAGTTCTGCACGGATAACCCCATCGTATCGTGACAACTTTTGATCTGCTTCTTCGTCATCATCAATGCGCTGATAACCCATGAAAATCATTGTTACTGGTTCAGAATCATCCACATAACATGGTACAGCTTGGACAATGTTGTATTGAACGTCTTCCTCATCTTGAGGTGCAGGGGATGTTTCATTAAGATGGCAGGGACTTGAAAACCCTGTTTCATTACGTCTTTCTGTAGTATTCTGGTAAGTTTTTAATTCTTCATGTGCAGCTTTTCTTTCTTCATTATGTATCATCCTGTTTTCAGGATTAGTGTGCACTTTCTTCTCTGAATGGGAAAGTACTGGAGAGGGAGACTTTGGCTGTATTACCTTTGGAAGATCAAGCCCATTTTCTTTATGTTGCTGCAAAAAGGGCTGTGTTTTGGAGAATTCTGTCTGATGATTGCTAAATCCATTCATCTCTCTTCTGTGGGTGTCTTCCAGTTTTGGTCCAGGGACTAACTTGTCTTTCTGAGGAGTAACTGGCCTGCAAAATTTATTTGCAAACACAGGCTCGTGATACTCTGTGGGAGACTGGGAATTTTTTTCTGTTGCCTGCCGTAGCAGGTCCTCCACCTCAACAGGAGCAAGTTCATCCATCCCATTTTGTGTTGTGCTGCCGTTTGAGGACACTGCATAGACTGACTTCCTGCCGTCATCATAGACTTTAATTCCTGTCTCTTTGAACTCCTTGGAGGGGAGAGGTATTGTTGATAACACTGTGTTTTCTCCTGTCTTCATGTCTTTTTCAACTTTAATTTCCATGGCAAACAATGCTGTTGAAAGAAACAAGTGCTTAAACTGATAATGCAGCAGCTGCAAGAAATATTGTAGGAGAGTTCTGACAGTGATAGAGAATGACTGTCAGAATGAGTTATCGTATATATGAAATTATCACATACATAACCAATATATTTGACTCTTATTTTGAATGCCCCCTTCCATCCTGTCAAAACTTGAAGTGGAAAAAAATATTTTCATTTGTATCTAATTCTGTTAGGAAAAATAAGCTATTGAGAAGCCAGTCTTCATTATGTGATTTACTGAGAAAGTCAGATTTAACCTTGGCCCCTGGTGTCGTGCTGGGCAGGAGCAGTTGAAAGAGTTCAACGTGCTGCAAGACTAGAGAGTCTTGGGCACTCAGAAAGCTTAGGAGGCTTTGTAGTAGTTGGCACGTAACCAGAATACTGCTGGCTGCCCAGCAGGTGTAAGTGTGGATAAAAAATGTAAAATGTATGATATGAAGGGAGGAACTACTTAAAGTTACACCAGGCAGAGGAACAAAGAGCTGGAAAGAAGCATTAATGTTGAAAGCGCTTGATCCTTATTCTCAATGGTACTTACACCCGTGTCCCAGTTTTGATGACCTTACTAATAACATAACACAGCTTAAATGAGAACAACATTATCCCATATCTGTAATGTTTAGCCTTCCCATGAAGTGTATTAGATTCAATTTATAGGAAGTCTTTGCACATATGGACACCCTTTGGAGTTACTGATAAGCAGTACCTTTTCTCTTTTCTTCATCATCGGTGGCAGCCTGTGCTGTACTTTTCAGTGCAGAAGGCCTGAAATACTTGGGAAGGTCAGGTATGTTGGTGTATATGTAGTCTGCTGCCTCTGAATAAAGAAGATCCACAAAGTATTTAGTATATTTTCACTGACTTCTAAAAAAACCTTTTTAAGTTGTTTGTTGTTTGTTTGTGGTTTTTTTTTTTTCACTGAACGTACCTTTTTCAACTTCTGCTTTTTCAGTCTTCACAGACTAGGAAAGAGAACCATTAACAAAAAATGTGATTAGTCAGTTTTAAGTTGTTAACTAGACAGTGCTTTATCTGATAGTCTTAAGTTTTTGTGTGCGTGGCTTCATGCTGAGAAGGGGCTAAAAGTGGAACCTGCTCAGTTGGATCATGGCAAGGGAGAAAGTGAAATTTTTCTGGTCTTTTTGCCAATATGATTCCAAGTCGCACAGGGAAGGACAGGACGTTACAAAGTGTTAATTGGTGACACAGCCTCATACTGTGGCCCAAGCTGGTTGGCTTCGAAGATTTACAAACATTCTGCTTTGGCTTTCCAGTTGTGCTTACCTCCCTGTGACTCTTTAGAGAGAGAGAGTGTGCGTGTGTAAGACCAACTGGAGAACTGAAGTTTAGTTTCATTGCTATGTTTTTAAGATGGTTTGAGATTATTTTCAAATATCAAAAAGACCTTCTGACAAAGACTAATGACTGATAATATTGAGTCATGCTTCACTATAACCTCTCTCAGGGACTTGGGGAAAAGCATGATGCAGTTTAGTTGGGCACATCACCTGAAGGAGCATGAATACGTCAGCCTCTGTACCCACTCTGTACCCATTATGTCTGTCACTGGCTGAGATGCAGAGTTGCTGGTTGCTGCCAGTGGCAGTGCTATTTTTTTTGAGATGTGCTATAGATGAGTAATGGTAAGAATTGCTCCCCCACCCCCATAAACAAGCAAATGGAAACATTTGGGCGCTTGAACAGTGTAATATCTTGACCTCTTTGAACTACTGTCACTTTAGACAAAAGCTCACGACCACTTACAGGATCCAGCTTGTTCCACTTTTCTAGTTATCATGATGAACGAGTAATTAATTTTACTTCTGGAGTAATGTGGCACTAACCTTTATTATGTCTTCTGTTGTTTTTTCAACAGACTTAAGTTTCTTTAAAATTGCTTGTTCTTTAGCTGAGACTTCCATTTCCTCTCTTTCCAGAGCCTCAATTTCCTTCTCCAGTCTGCAATCACAATTCACTTTGATTTAATACCAGGCAGAGAACAACGTTGCAGATTCAATACATTGTGAATATAGACATTAGTGGTGCTGGTTCTACTGAACCTGACAAATTTTGCTCTCATATGAGATCAGCTTATAATTTCACATGCATCAGAAAATCCAGTGAAATAGTATTCTCTCTTTTTTTTTTTTTTAATATAACTGCCATAGGTTCCCTCTGAGCCTACTTTGAAAACAGTGGCTGAAATAAATTTATTTTACAGGAGGCAACAGTTAAGGAATATAGACCCACCCCCCCAGAATTTCCTCATCTCTAAGCAAATTTTCTCTCCTACATTGTCTCAAGAAATGTGATTACTCCCTTGTAATTATGATGTAGGGCTAGATAACATGACCTCATACGCTATATTTTAATATACATAGCCAAACTGTATTCAGGAGGATCCCCTGTGGAGGAAAGTTCTACTCAATCTATAACTAGAAGCTACAATTCCAGAAGTACCACCTCTATCAATGGAAATCAAATTGCATTTGTATTTCTGAGGGGTAAAACAAGTATAATTTTTTGATAAAACAATAATGGCATTTGCAAGCACTTTTTGTAGATAAAACAGCTCTTAACTAATTTTCTAATATGAAAATTAATACAGCTAGAAATCATAATACTGATGTGCTTTGCAGGCTACTTTTATGAAATGATAACTCCATAATTGTATGGATTTTGAAAACTAAGCAACCTGCGTAGTGGGAGGATGCTCAAGAGACTAAAGCCTGAAGCTTTGTTGTTTTCCAGTCTGATTGGGATTGAGAATGAAGAGTTTACGAACACCCAGGATGATGAAGGGCCTTTCTGAGGGTGGTGCGTGTGTGTTCAGCTCCAAGATGCCCAGGCAGTTCTCTGTGGTTTTGTGTGTGTGAAAGTGGGTTCTGGGATTTCAGAATTCTTTGCTTTGGTAAAACAGGTGTATTGGCGCTTGACTGACAGCCTGAAGCTTGATTCTTCAGGGATAAAAAAGTCTTGATTAAAATTAAAGTTCTTGCTGGTGTGGAGTGGTGGTTGTTGTAACTAGACCAGAACTCGTGTAGCTACAGACTTAAAAACACTAGTAAGTTTTAAGGGCTCCTATTTGAGGCTGTGGGCTGGGGCTTTTACAGACATACACGTGTCCTTCTTAGTCACTCACGCCTCAGCCTTTCCTCATAAGAAAGGTGCTCCAGTCCCCTAATCATCTTTGTTGCCCTAAATTCATTGGCACTTTGTGTACTTAATTCTCTGGGAAAAGTGCTGAAATCTTGTTTCTGGAAAGTATTCATTTTCAGCAGAACAGCAGTCATGTAAGACACTGATTCAGTGCACCTAGGAGAAGCAGCTGGGAAGGTTAATGTTTGTGGTGTTTGCTCAAGTAATATCCTCACAAGTATTACCAATGAGTTTGCAAGAGAAAACAGAGTAGCTCACATATGTATGATACATGTCACATCAGGTGCTAACAGCAATCACTTTCTAAGATTGCAATTAGGTGCGATTTCCAACACTAAAACAATTTTTAAGGGTTTACTTATTAGAGGAGGAGCCTTGATTGTACCAAGGTCTAGTCAGTCAGAGCTTTGTTTTACAAAGTCTACGAGCCTACCTCTTCTGAATACCAAAGATACTCATTTTGGATATTCTCTAAGACAGCAGGATATTCAGCAATTGATTTATCCTGTCAGATTTTAGCAGTGCAAAGCAGAAGTATCTTGCCAGCTAAGACTTGGCTGGTAAGTTAACTTTTCTTAAAAAACCTTTATTGTTATGTAAAAGGGAGATTGAAGCTTAGCAGTCTTTGGCCTATTGACTTCTGCGGTAGATTTGTATGTTATTTAAAAGGGGTCACAGCTGCCTTTTCCTCCCCTTTTTGTTATATGTTAAAACTATGTTGTATAGTTTTTTGCATGTTAAAGCTGAGTACGAAGTTCAAGGCATCTTTTTCCTAATTAGAGTTTTTTGTTTTCTTAGCACTAAGATGTTTGACAAAACCCTTCTAGACAGAAGGGTCCAGGATAAACTATCTAATCTCTGTGTATGTGAGAGAGGGAGAAAGCAATGCATTAAGTATTTCAGTCAAATTATTTTCCCTGGTGACTAAGGCAGCAACTTAAGCAGGTCTCCCATATCCCATTTTTCCCCCTCTTTCTGGTCAAGACCGTTCCTTTCTGCATAAGTGCATATTTGTTGGGTTTTAGATAGAAATTTGTCTTAGCCTAATAGCTGGGAAGTCACTTTCCCTGAAAATTGCAAATCAAGTCCAGATTTAACTCTGAACTGGGACTTGAACTGGATCCCTTATGCTGTAGGGGAGTGCCATATAGCTTCAGTCTCTGGGTTCATCTACCTTTTCTTTTTGGTGTCATTTTTAGAAGAATTTCTTTTCACTTAAAGGAAAAAAACAAAAGGAAATTTCAAAACCTTCCCCGTTTGAGTGAAATATGTCTTCCATTGGTTTTGAATCCATGTCAGAAATGGATGACTGTAGACTTAAGGCAACTGCAACTGATATCACTAGTTGCTGAGATCAGTCAGGATAGAGTTACAACTAGATGATCTGAGCCAGAGTTACAGGGTGATGATGGCCTATAACCCTGATAGAAAAAAGTTGTTTTATGTTTTGAATTATTCTTCAGTATGTGCTAGGATCCACAATAATACACCAAAGTCAACATTAATAATCGAAACCTGTCCTCCCTTTAAAGTACTCAGACCAGAAAAGTTGAATGCAGGCTGGCAGAGAAACATTATTTATCTCCTTGTGTGACTGCTTAAGGAGTCTGAATAACACTGTGGCTCTTGTCATATTTAAACTCAGATTTGTAGGGCTACAATAATAGGATACTATGTGGACTTTTATCTGTTAGCGAGAATATCCTCTTTTTTGAAATACTAAGGTGTCACAGAACTCAGAACTTAGTTGTGAAGAAAAATGCATTCAGGATGAAAGTAAAAGCTAGAAAAAAAAATATTTAAAAGCAGTTAACACTTTGGACCTGAGCTCTGCAAGATGCCTTTAGGACCTTGCTCAAAGGTACTGATTATAGTGCTAAAATTAAAAAATTTTATAATGAGGGGGACGAACATTCTTGGAGGCCTATAAAAGACACTAATGCAATGACCAAGTGCCATATTTCTGCAGTTCTTACAGAATATTATTAGTTTAATAGATTGAAATGTTGTATTTTTACATGAGACTTGATTGCAATATTATCATAGTGCAAAAATTAATGATTAAAATCTCACAGAAGCAAGATGAACTGAAGAATCATTAACCTTTACTATGGGTTTATTTCAGTCTGGACTGTGAACACTCCTAGACACACAGGTGGAAGAAGACGAGGAAAAATCCTGGGAAGGTATTAAAAAAAAAAAGGGGGGGGGGATGGGGTGGGGAGAGAGAAAGAGAAAACACAACCCTAAATAAATCAAAGATGATAAATCCCATATAGTTATCTGGGAGATCAAGAAAAATATTATTTAAATTTATATATGCTCTCACACCCATACCAACACCCACTTCACATGGTAATTAAGAGGACTGATTCAGTGCTCAGTGGGGTTAGGGAAAATTTCTCATACCCATGTAATGGGAATTGCATCTAGACCTTAAGTATCTCTTTTGCACTCATATTTGCATATAGACAGTTTTTTATGGTTCGTTTTCAGAGGATGTTGTGAGTGTGCACGCTGGAATTTGTTGAATGGAAACTTTTAAAAGAAATCTGTATGGTTCAAGGAAATCAAAGTCCTTATGACTTTGTGCAGTTGAAAAGTTGGGTCAGAATCTTTTCTGGTGTGTTTAAATCTTTAGAAACTTCTAAATCAGTGACATTTTTATGAAGTTACATCATAGTTTGTATTTGTCTTGAACGGGTCTAGCAGCTACACTAGCAATTATAAGAAACTCTTTCAACAGTGCTGCTGTGTTTTGTAGAGAAAAGGAAATATGACATAGCTACGGTATTAAATCAACCTTTTGGATATTTGTCCTTCTCTCCTCGAGTAGTGCTCATCATTTGAGAGAGGAAAATAAGTAGTATGGAGGTGTGGATGAAAGAAGGAACCTTAGAAGCTAAGATATTAAATTGGAGCTTTCTCTGCTGAAATAGTAGCTGTATTAAGACATTCTACAGACAATACCTGACGGTTGCTGGCCACCAGCTAATCTGCTGGGGTTGGCACCACTGCCACCTCAGAAGAAAAATAAACGGCTTAAGAATGAAAAGCAGATAGGAGGCTACCACCCTGGAGAGTGCTGGACTGAGAGGAAGAGGCAGTTTAGCAAGTCCTCACGTTTTGAGGTGAGTCAAATGCTTTAGCAGCTCTGGAGTCCACCTAGCCTTAGCCTGCCTTCGTGTCTCACATTACAAACCACTGAATAGATCTTAGTTAACTGTGACATTGTTTGTGCATTTTTAAGTATGTTGTTTAGCAACTAATTCCATCAAGAATGAGTGCTATTTGCTGAAAACAAAATGAGAAAATGGGACTCAAAATTCTTCATTCAGCTTGTACCCTGACCAAGAACGTGCTCTCTTGGCTCGCTGTAATTCCTAACATGTAAAGAGGGTGAATAGGACAGGTAATATAAATGATGGTTTTGTCTGTAACCAGAGCTATTTGTCTGCACGGTGGTTCAGGCCACTCACTACTCACTGTTTTGTTGTTGATAGAAAGGATGGAACTCTCCCTTTTATCAAAAAATGCTCAAATCTGAAATAATTAACAGACATACACTAGCTCTATTCAGCACCTGAGTAAAGAATGTTTAAAAACAGAAGTCCCATTGAGGAAGGTGACAGAAAGGCCCATGCCACTACTGTGGCCTGCAATTGCAATTGCTGTCTCAGCAGAAACAAAGACTGGTTTAAGGATATTCAACAAGTCTTTAAAGTGATTCAGATTTTTTAACTGAAGATAAAACCCATGCAGAATAATCACCTGAGTGGACAGAATCGCTCCGGATCAAGGGAAGTTTAATAATCAGACATCCAGAAGAAATAATTCTACTGAGCTTCTCAATAATATAACTTACTGCTTAGTGCATGACATGTGTCTACATGATCAGTTTAGCAATCTTTGATTTACAGGGCAGGTCGAAGGTATGACTTCACATATAAGTAGTCACGCTAGCTTTTGTTAGCTTGGGTGCTATCTATGGCATAGAAAAAGCACTGTGCAAGTACTGCGTGGTGCATATTTTGTGCTTTTTAATGGACTTTGTTCATATTGAACTCTGTATTACAAGGTTTCTGTGCTGCTGCTGGCTGGTTTGAAACTGGGCTGTGTATATCTAAACAAAACCTAATAATATTTGGAAGGCAGCATGGATGTTTCTCTAGAGGCCTTTGCTAGGCAGGTATTGAGGAGTGGTGGGAAGTATAATTTATAGCAAAAGATGCTTGATGTGAGTAGAGCTGTTTAAATTCCTAGTTCTGAGGGAAGTTCCCACATGACTCCAGGTATGTTCTTCTGCCTCCATTCTCCATCTGTAAAGTCAAATGTCCTTGTCTGAGTCCTTTGTGTGTTGCGAAGATAAAAGCTGCCAAAGACTAAGGTGTGTAGATTGTTTGGCTATGAAAGTAAGTGTATTAGTAATGAAAATATTTCTTTTGATATCAAGGCCTTACAAACCTGTAAACTGTCTTTAAAACTTCAGCAATGGTGAATTAAGTCCTCTTAATTCAGGGTGGCTCAGGAATGTAATTAGGAGCATTTCTATACTGATTTTCATTTCTAGGATGCATTATACTTGTGAAGTTGTTATCGTAAGAGTGAAGACAGCGTGTAATTTTGTTATACTTTCTTTGTCAGTTAATCTTTTCATTTTAAACTGATGTAATTTGTCTGATTCATTTAGCTACAAATAAATCTGAAGAATTTCAGATGTGTGTCAAGAAGTAGGAATCGTTTTAAGGAGGAAGCAATTTGGTGGAGCTTCCCAGCAGAAGGTCACATGCAGGAAAACTTTGTTGGTAACACTGGTAGTAACAAAAAATGGCTGTGGAAATATGCAGTTCACCATGAAAAAAATAAAATGCCATGAAAAAGCGGCATATACGAAAATAAGAGGAACCGTTCACAGGTTCCCTTAAGCAAGTGTAATAAAACAAACAGCCTTATATTCTTGGAAAAAGAAGAATAATATTAAGAAAAGGAAAAGACCAGCAACTACAATCAAACACTCATTGCAGTTTTTTTCCAGTGTAGTGCTTACGGTTGCAAGTCAACTTCATTTCATCTTCATCAGGATTTAAATTGCTGGTTTATGGTCAGAATATCAGCCATTTTAGATATACAAACATGACTTGTGCTTGTAATTAACTGGATCTGGAACTATGTAGGAAAAGAATTCATACCTAATACAGTTCTCCTAAATGCAGGCATATAAATAGAAACTATTAAAAAACCAAAACGAAACCAACAAAAAAAAAGCCAAATCAAACCCAAAACCAACACAACAAAACAAACCTGTAATCCCTGCATCCCACCTCCATGGGAAAGGAATTCTAAAATGGATTTCTTTGTACATGCTGAATGTTAACAAAGTCTCTGGCAAAAATTCCTTTGGGAAGGTAACAGGCACATTCCTGTAGTTAGGCTGTTATAGGCTCAGGCATACATCAAGTGTACAAGTTGAGGAACCTCCTCCTTGTTTGGTATAATATGTGTGCTCTTGGTCATGGGATACAGTACTAAATGTGCAGTCTTCCCATTCACACTGTACCTGCATCTGGTCCTTGTAATTATCAAAAAATAGATATGGGCTGAGATGGTACTCCAGGATCCATGTTGTGATTTAAGCAAGCAACTGGGGACAAATGATGGGTTTGGCAGTTTCGTTTGTCCTTCCTTAAAGCACAAATACATTTTAGAAACTTCCTTTAGATGTCTATGGACATCTTTTAAAAGACCTGGAAGCTTCTAATTCGGATAAACTTTGAAATTTATATCCCTTTGTCAACTGTTAGATCCAATCTAGAATTAAAGTAAAAGGAATATTCCTTTGTGATGCTAATTTACCTACATAAATTAAAGGAGTTTTCCAGGTTTGAAGCTCCAGTTGGATTACTGTTTTACTATTTGTAACAGTGATAAATTCTAGTCATGCTAAAAAAAATTTATATGGCTATATTCAGAGAAGTAAAGCTCACTATGTGCATTCAGCTTTGGCATCTGAGGAAATAAAAATTAGGGCTACTAAGCTGATGACAAATTTGGGACAAAAATTACAAAAACAGTATCAAAAGACTATACCTGTAGCTACAAACCTGTAATTCTGCGAGATGTGGATATGATGTCACGTATGTGAATAATCAGCCCTATTTGCTGAAATCTCTGGCACTTTAGGAAGGTTTTTAAGTCCTAATCCTGTATTCCAAGTCTCCCCAGGGATAGGACAGGAGTGACCCACTATCAGTGTTGCTGTGAGATAGCTTGATTACAATGACTTGGGTGCAGAGAACTCTAAAGGTATGCTAGGAGGTGACAGACTAGATTTAGATGCTGGAGATACAGTATGCTTCCTGCTAAAATATTTCACTGTTTTTTAAGGCAGTCAGTATGTCAGGAGTTCAGTAGCTTTCCTTTTTAGTGACATAGACATTCACAGACCTCCACTATAATGGCTTCAAACTGGGGAATGTCTTCAAACTGGAAGAAGGTAGATTTAGATTAGATATTAGGAAGACATTTTTCACTTTGAGGGTGGTAAGGCACTGGAACAGTCTGCCTGGAGAATTTGTGGGAGCTCCATCCCTGGAGGTGTTTAAGGCCAGGCTGGATGGGGCTTTGAGCAACCTGGTCTAGTGGGAGGTGTCCCTGTCTATGGCAGGGGGGGTTGGAACTTGATGATCTTCAAGGTCACTTCCAACCTAAACTGTTCTATGATTCTATAATAGCATTGCTTGTTCATTATTTGGGTGTTGTCACATGAATTGGTAACTGTAGATGAAAAGAAAGTAGTTTTAAAGATGTGCTGTCACCAAATTTCTTAGGGCATAAAGGAGATCTAGACTAAAGCTCCAGCTCTTACTCAAAGCCAACAGGACTTTGAAAATCTAGTCTATCCTCCCAGAGGGTGGAGAAGGGCTGAATGTCCAGTGGACTGGTAGGGAGCTACTTGCTCAGTGCAACTTCCCTGTTGCTCCTGAGCCAGTCCTTCCCCACATGGCTCTCTTTCCTGGTGATCACGCTGTCATAGGGACCCCTCTTGCATGCCTTCATAATCATTACCTGCTGGGCTGTTTTTAGAGCACACTGTCTACCTCCTACCACTGCAACAAAGAATTCCACAGAGGTGAATGAAAAGCTGTTCTGTTGAGAAAAGTGCTTTCAGGCAAGAAGTCAGCATAATTATAGGACAAACTAGCACTAGGCTGCTGCCTGTCAGCCAAGAGAATTATCGCTTGTGTCAGAGAGATGGAGTAAGGAGGAAAGTGTGTGGGAGATAACCGGAGGAGGTAATCTTGGTGACAACTTTACCAAAAAAGTGTGTGTAGGAGGACAGTGGAGGAAGATGAGAGTATGGAGGAAGATGCTATTGAACTGAAATAGAGGAAGAAGCCTCAAAAAAGGATGATGGAACTTTCTAGCATCCAAAGAAACAGGAACACTTATCTTTTCTGCGTGTGCTAATGGGTCAGTATGCCTGGACCCAGGTAAGGAGCTGATTGTGTACAGAGCCCCATGATATTTGGGAAAGGCTAACTGCAGCTAATAAGCACATAGAATCATGTCCATAGTAAAGGAGTTATATGTGAGACTGTCCATGCAGTTTGATATTAGCCCTATGTGGCAGGGAGGTGCTAGGCAATGAGACTTGTAGGAACATCTCTAATAAAAGGGAGAAAAAGGCCTTCTCTATAAGGGGCTTCTGGGAATAAATTGAGGACAAAACAGCATGGAAGGTAAATGAAAATAAGGCAAATGATATTAATAGGGCTAGGCTGCTTGTACCGTTCTGAAGTGCTGTGTTATGGTAGAAATCAGGTGTTAAAGGCTGCAGGACCTAGTGAAACTGAAGAACTTTTAAAACTATTTACTGTTGTTTGGAAATTCTGATTCAACAATTGCTATCAGAGCAAAACCCATATACTGTGGCTTACATAATCTATTGAGTATAACATAAAAGGGGTATCTGGAATTAAAGAAACAAATACTCAGCAAGATATTTATGGTGCGGTTTGATAAAATTCACTGTATGGAAGCTTGCATTGTGTATTCTCTAATTATAGCTGACTAGAAAAAAATATAACAAAGATTGCTTTATTCTGTATCAAACTGCATATGTCTAGCCCTTGCTGATACTTTAATCTTTTACAAAATAAGGTAGGACTTTTAAGAAGGCACCATTTAAACCCAGACAGAAGGGCAGGGGTACTACCCTACCTGAAAATATCTTGTTCCAGCTCATGAGTCCGTTGTTGGTCCTCCCAATTCTGCTTTTGCATTTCTTCTTGCTCTTTTGGAGTGAGAGAACTAAAGCCATCCAAGAGCCACTTTTCTCGCAAGGCCTTTTTCTGATGGGGAAAAATACAGACAATTAAGTGTACTTTAAAAGTTTAACTATTTAATCATTTACTGTATTTGTTTTGATGCCATAGGTGTGATCCACATTCTTGTGCTGTGTCTAGTATAAGGCAACCTGACAGCTGTGAGGTTCACTGAAAGAGAAATGCTAAAGCACGTGTGTTTCGAGATTGACTTAAAACCAAGCTCATTGAGAGCAATGTCCCATTTTATTACTCCACCCAACAAATACATAGAGGATGTCAGTTGCTACCGGTAACAGATTAATAATTATAAGTGGATCCAGTGGTGTGTTTGTCCTCAGTAAGGCAAAACAGTTGTATCAAAGTGTATGTATTACGGACTCGTGCAAAAGGCCCCAGTCAGAAGCACTACAGTTTTATTTCAATAGCCCTGATTTCTGGGGTCATGGCATTAGAAATTCTGGGAGGGGGTATAAAAGGTGAAGAGTTTCTGTAAATAAGGTTGTTATAGGGGGCAGAGATCTCGAGGGAGTTAGTGATGCAATGCTATCTCTGGAGTTTACAAGGAACTTGGGTAACTACGGTAGTGAACTCGCATTTCATCTGGTAAGGGTGTGTGGGGTTAGAGTGGGACTGGAAAGGTGGAGCCATGGGGTGCTGATGTCTGGTCAGTGTTTCAGCAGACCTGCTACGTATTTAGAACTGCTTTTGTAGGCGCAATCCAGGGCTTACGTATTTAAGTCCTGAGCTGTTTAGTGCCTGTGGAGTGCTTTCTGTACAGCAGTGGCTTATGAATGGGTGTATTGCATGTGTACAGGTGAGTGGATCTCTCAGCTGTGTTTTCAAATTTTGCAAAATATGGCTGTACACACAGATTGCTGCCTACAGCTGCTTTACAATATGAAAAAAATAAAAAAGAAAGAAAAAATATTAGTGGAGATAAGCTCACGTTTGCAGGCTAGAGGTTGTAAACCATGCAAACTTTCTTGTGCTCTTTTACTCCCTTCAGTCTAACTTGGGAATATAATTCCAGTTGCTGCCTTTGGGAAGAAGTGGGAGTCAGGGCTCCTTAGAAAAACTCTTTCAACAGGGGGGGGAAAAAAGCAGGCATATAATGTTTTTAATTAACCACAAATTTTCCATTTGTAGTTTAGATTCCTTGAGCTATCTGATTTCCATGTTAGGTTTTTTGTTTTGGTTTGGTTTGGTTTTCCCTATATAGTTTTATTAACTGCATTAACCTCAGCGCTGCTTGCAGCGGCTGTTGGAATCTCTGCCTGCATCCTGTGTCTTCAGCCACTTAAACTGTTGCTTCCTACCCTTTTCTGCTTACTGTATACTTTACGTGAGGTTGTTACTGAGGCCCCGCTGGTGAAGGAAGATGCATGTAGGGACCTGATTGCAGTTAAATGCAATTTTCAACTTGTTTGACGTGTGACGTGTATGATATGATAGAAACTGTGAGTAAACCAGGCTTGGTCTGTGTCATGCCATGGTACTTCCCCCCCATCCCCCCCCTCTCGGAATGCAAGAGTAATGTTTACAGTTGCCTGAGCCCTGCAGGACAGTACTCTCTCTCGAAACAGTGGATCCTAGGAAATCTGTGGGAAACAAGGGCTGCTCAAGACTGATGTCCCGAGCCTTGACTCTGGCTGTAGGATTACTTGGCAGCACTTCCTGGCAGTTGTGTCTTGGGGTCAAATGAAATAAATGCAGATTTTAATAGAATGGTTTTATGTGATCTGGTAGATGCGTGTAGTCTGGTGTTGGCACAACTCTTATCGACCACAAAATACTGTTTACTCAAGTTGGAGGGAACACAGTTATTGATTCCCTTTCACTCAAGCTGTTTAGATTTTAATGATAAGTAGGGCTCCTAGAAAAGTGAGTTTTTAATCCTGGCTGGAACTGAATTAGTCTAGCATTGCTGCCTCCAAAAATAAATCTATAACTCCTTGTGAGAATTATAGTGTGGCTTGCACTGTAGACCTCAGAAACCGATAACACCCATTGAAGTCAACAAGTGCTTCATGTGCGTATAGGGTTAGGCTCAAGAAAACAAACTCCCTAAACGTAGGCATAACACAATAGTGTTATTTTTGCATTTTCCTAGAATAGTTTGCTGCTGCTCCCAACTAAATGCCATGTAATCTTTTTAATTTAATTGGCCACTTTTGAAAGAATGACACATTGAATAGTTTGGAAGCAGCTTTTGAATAGCAGACAGTTCAAGGCTGCTCCACTGAGGCATCAGTACAAGGCAGTGCAGGAGCAGCAGCTTTGGGCCTGTAGGGTTCTTTCTGCTGTCTGGCTTTTTCTTCCACTGTAAAGCATCTCTAGCTCAGTACTAGGTTAAGTATGTGTTATAGCACTTATATGAAAGCACTTTCCTTTTGCATTAGGCTTGGTATGTTAAGGGAAAAGGAGACTTATACATTGTGATGTGACCCTGGGAATGGCCAGAGTGCTGGGAAGCAATCACTTTCTTTTGTGCTTCATGGTCATGTCTGGAGCACTGTGACAGTATTCTGCAAATTCTGTGAATAATGTGCTATGTGTGCTCCATGTATAACTCCACTGTAATCGTTAACAAGGCTGCACTAACACTGAAAGAGTCATCCTTTGCTGGAAGGCACAGGTGTTTTGAGTTTGTGGGTCTTGCTCTCCCAGTGGTATGGCAGTTCACCTTATGGCATGTTGGGGGCGGCATAAATCATTTTTGCACTTTTCCCAGAAGATGTAATTCCACACTGTTAACTCCTGGAATAAGAAGGTGTGTGACCAGCACCTGCAAGGTAGCGCTAATGGAATTCAGGCATGTCAGAAGCTGAAAACTTAATAAGCTAAACCAGAAAAGCTCTTGGAAAGTACATGTAAATCAGTGCTGACTACTCTTTTCAAGCAACTCTGTCTGGTCCTTTCCCTTGTTGCCTCAGTCAGAAGGATTCCAGGTAGGAGGAAGAATTAGTTGCAGGTGCGTATAGAATGACTTGAGGATGAAATTTCCTGTGTACCCACACTAGCAGCCCCCATTCCCCCTTGCAGTTCTGTGAAGCCCTATCCACACAGGTGTCTGTATTTGCTTGGATGTCCTCTACTTCATGTGGTAGAGGTGCGCGAGTAGGGAGGTAAAAATTCCTTTTCCATTATAGTTCTACCATAGTTCTAACTAAGACCTGTTATGATACCTCATTTGCCTCTTTCTAGTAAGAAGTTAGCTTGGGGACAACAAAGTCATTGGGAAGCTGGAGCAGAGATTCCTGTTTAAGAAAAGGAAATTTAAAACCAAACAATCCCCCATAAAACAAACCAAAACCTTTTAATAAACCTGTTGCTAAGGGTTATAAATAGGAATGAAGGACAAAATGAGTAACAGGATGTCCCGCTAACAGGAACATCTATATGACAGTGAGATTTACTAACCTGCAATAGCTTCCTAAGGGACAGGTGTGAGTTATGTTGAATAGGTCACGGAGCTCTAGATTACACTATGCACAACTGGTAGGAGCATAAATGAACGAAATCAACCTGACTCGCTAGGGAAAGGAGCCCTCAACAAAACTTACTGAAGTGCCTAAACATTTCAGAAGTCTAAATCTGTTTTCAAGCTATTTCTGCGCTAGATTCTTGTGTTTGATTCCATTGAAATAGCTGAATTAGTCTGAAGCATAAACGTTAGTTAAAGTCCAAAGCTTCTAGGGCATCAAGCAGATGATGTTCATATAGTAATGTTGCACCTGATATTAGGTGCCTATCTTAGTATGCAGGTGGAAAAAGCAGTCTCCACTTTGCATGCTACAAATAACTAATGATATGTATGTATTTATACACCATACATACATATTTAAATGCATGCTTGATCCCTTTTTGCCAAGCGAATGATTTCCTCTACAGATTCTTGATTCGCCTCATATGCAATATGACTGATTTTAATTTAAAAACTCTTCTGTATGATATCTGTATGATTTTTTCATAGAACAGGCAAACAAATAATGTCCTCTGTCCTCTTTGACAGGAAGAGCATTTCAGTAATAGTTTTCTGGGAGTGTTTTAGCTTCTGTAAAATTCCACAAAACCTCTTTTGGAATAAGTGCAAGGTGGCTTTTTGTTTTCTTAACTTTTTAACTGTTGTGCCTATTAATGTTAGCTGAAGGCATGTACTAAATCTGTAAGGAAACTGCCCTAGGACTCTGCACACAGCAGTAGTGAGGATTAGCTGGTTGGCTAGAACAGATCAGTTTATCCTTCTTAAAAGAAGGGCAAAAGAGTCATTCTGAATTTATAGACATGGAAACTTGAAACATAAATTGCAGTACTCTATGTGTACTAGGATAGAGGAAGACAGTCACATGTTTGCTGCTTATTAATTACAGGACTTGGAAAAGATATTCTCCTCTCTTTTAGGCAAGATGTTACACTATTGGTCAAGCGTGTCCTTATGGTCACTGCCTTCTGATAAAACCTGATCACGGGTGACTTCTGCAGTGGCTTGCCTGGCCCAGTGAACTAGTTTATCATAACTTCATTTTTTTTTGGCTTGACACAAAAGAAGAGGATGGATGAAACGCAGGATCAGGTGTCTGTTTTGAAGAGGAATCTGTTTTAAATGTGCTTCTCCCACATTTGCTCAAGGAGACGCACCATGCTCCTGGTATTGCATTCAGCATACCTTTCTTGAAACTGTTTATCCACTCACATAATTAAAAGGGTATGTAAAATACCAACTCTTGCATATTTCTAGAGGCATAGATTTTTGTCTCATCTCCCCAAATGATGTGTACTGCCAAATCGCAATAGACATGTAAAGAATGGTGGTGGTGGTTAGAAATCACTGCAATTTCAAGTGTCTACAGCAGTAGATATTTTGGTTTCTCAGTAATTTGGACTTTGTAATCTTGAGTTTACCAGGCCACATCTCAGGACAGTATTTGCAGCATTTATGTTTTGGTTTTTTAATATACAAAGAAACAGCATTATTATATCAAAGAGTCATTAAACAAGCTGACAAAAGGCTATAGCCAGATGAAAATAGGCTGCTTTTTTCCAGAAAAAAAGTGCAATTAGACCTCATGATTGTGCTGCACCCTGTACCAAGTGAAGTTGCAGTAGTGGAATTAAGGAGTGAACACACCCAGTCTGAAATGTGAGGCTTAATTTTCAGCTGTGAGTTATTCCTGGTTATGATCTCATTTTATGCCATGAAAGTGATCAAATAACATTAGCTCCTGAGTGTAATTTTTTTCAAAGGGTGATGCTTATTAAAGTTAAATGGAGTCCTGGCAAGACTCCAAAGAGCTGTGAAAATTTGACAGTAAAAGCACAACTTAAATGCACGAAGATTTGCATTCCAAAATCCAAAACCTTTATTCATGCTGAATGACTTGAGGCTATCTTTAGTTACATAAATCCAACACTTACCTTTAAATGTTGGTGTTTCATTTTTTCCTCTTCCACTTTTAGACGTTTCTGTGTAATTTCTTCTTGCAGTTTTCTTTTGTCCTACAAATTAAGAGAACAGTAAAACTTTTTTAGAGATTTTACTTCTTGCTAAAAAAAAGTAAGTGTTCTTCAGTAGGGTCAAATCAATCCCTGCAAATAAAGCCTTATTTTAGAGCTTGTATGATGCTCAGTGTGAAACATCTTGTGTTCTATGCAGGTATGGTTTCCATTACTCTTTCTCTGAAGTACGTTTAAACATGTTGATGACCACAAAGCAGGGATAATTGACATTAAAAGTAATTTACTGTTGGGAAGGGTAGGGGAAGAAAACAGGAAGAAATAACATTTGAGCACAATTGTACATGCAAAATGAGGTTAGAAATGGGCCCTGGCTGAAATTCCTAAGGCAGCCCACACATCATTTAGGAGAGGAAAGAGTCTGTACATCACTAAATTAAATGGGCTGTTGGGTGAATCCCTCTTATGTGTCTTGTGGCTAATAGCTGAAATAAATGGGAACGAACTTAGAAGAAGTTAGAAATTTAGAAGACTTAAAAGACTTAGAAATTTATTTCATTAGTTGAATAGTGGTAAAGATGAACATGGAGAAATGTAGTATGTTGTTGTTACCTCTCATAAAAAAAAAAAAAGATTTTTGTCTGTGCAAAGGCAGTTTTCATGGCTGTTGAACTGTAGAAGGAAAAACCTCAAGTAGTACTGATCTATCATAGTCCCACTTTCATCCTTTTTGCTACAGATTAGAGAAAAAAGGAAATGGGTGAACAGTCTCTGAATTCTGGCAACACTCGAGTCCCTTGTGTATTTGGGTAGCTGTTGTCATGCGGAGTATCCTTGTAGCTCCTTTATGTGAGGCCAAACACTGATTTAGTACTTTGTGTCCTCAGCAGCCTGCGGCAAAGAAATCATGCCAAAGGAAACTAACTTTTACTCTTACAAGCTGTCTTAATAGGCTATTCTCTTGGTCAGCCTTAATGCTAGAAAATCCTGTTACTGGACATGGCAACTTTTGTACTTGTTTCTTTGTATGATTAAGGGAAGTAAATTAAATCACCTGTTGTCCTGTGCTGAAACATTTCCTGACTGGCGGCCAATCCCCCTTTCCTTTCAGTTAGAACAGATTACTGATAGGCTTTTTTAACAGAGTCTGTTTTCAGGCAAGTATGGTTTAGGAAGGAGTTAAGTTCTTCACAAACATACCGAGAGACCCTTTCAGCCCACCTGAGGAACCAGCTGTGCATAAGGAGTGTATAAAGTCAGTAAGGAAGTGCTGGGCGTAAGGCTGGGAGTTGCTCTCCACTGCTTCCCTAGGATCTGGGATTTGGAAACAGGAAGAGCTGTAACATACTTGGCTGAATCACTTCACTGTTACTGGAAATGAGAAATTAGCAGTGGGGCTACAGGCTATAGTGACACTTTGTTGAAGGATAGGAAGTAGAAGAAACCACCCAGCCTTGTGGAGATCAAGGGCAGGACTACAGCTGGCCAAGCACCACTGATGGTACGCTGGAGTTTAGTAGGTGAACGAGCATCAGTGATCTTTTCTCTCTTGCAGTCTGTAAAGTGCAGTAGCCATCTATAAGCACCATCTGTACTTTACAATTTTCCCTTGATGGTGTTAGTCTGCCTCTTCAGTACACCAAACAGAGCAGGGAGGGATCTTGCCTCAAGATACGTGCTACCTTCATCTCTGCAGTGGTTCTGATTTTGCCAATGTTCTTTAATACAGTTAACAAAGCTACTGATTTAGGATCACTACAATATGTAATTTTTCTGCAATGTCCCTTTTTAGAGACTATCCAAGATCTGCTATGCTAGATTTTAGTCGGCCAGACCTGACTTGGAGACCTAGCATCTGGTCGTTGACCTTCACACCTTTCCTTAATTTGGAAATATTCCTGATTTCATTATATAAATGGCCTTTGCATAACCCAGCATTAGATGAGCAAGGTGTGACAAGAGCTTGTGTTTACAGATTGTTACAATTCTTCAGGAAACTGCTTTTTCTAGTTACTAAAGTTCTGGATAAGCTCTACATCAGAGAACGAACTTTTATTTGGTTTATACTATTAAAAATATTCTAAGTCAATTTTAATACTGTTTTTATACCAGTGGAGATGTGTACTAAGAGTCTGGTCAGGCTGAAATGAGAAGTGGTAAACAAAATTACTGTGCAGAAAGAAATCGGACTGTAAAGGTACAAATGACTGCATTTTAAATTAACTGTGTAGTAAGGAACCTATTCAGTAATGAAACTTTTCCCTGTTTCTTTTGTTAGAGGTCTATGTTTCTTTTGCATCCAGTATTTTTTCTCTTGAAGCTTTCTACTTGTATCCTTTGGTGTTCCAGCATGTTTTAATTTCACTGGCTGGTAATAAACATCCATTATACAATTATCCTGATTAAATAGGTTGAAATAGTTTTTCTTTTATATATCTAGTCAAAAAAAGCTGAAGGTCTAGTGCCAGAAGCTAAATTCAAGGAAAGTGTATGAGGAACTTTTTTGAACCTGAATAATTTGTAAAACCTGTTAGGACTCTTCCTACAATGTATTCTGCTATGCTTTGTCTGCAAATCATCTCTTGCTGTACAAAGCTTTGACTATACGTGTAATGGAATAAACGTTTATTCCTAGATAGCTAAGAGATCCACGCTTCTAAACTTCATACTCTGCTCCTGTAGGTAAGCAGGTTGCTGGCAGGAGTCCTCTAATCCTGTCTTACTATGATCTTGTTAATGTAGACAAGATTTGCTTTTTATGAAAGAGCACCTTCATCCCTCCCTCTGTGTTGTGTATGAATGCAAGGTGAGACTTGAGGCTTGGTCCTAATCTTCACTCCGACATGTAGGAATGTTCTCGGATTCTTGAGCATAAAAAAGAATTGTGTTCTAAATTAGATCTATCTGAAAGGAAGCGAAACTCATCTATGGAGCAGTGTCTTGCTAGGTATCTTGTGGGCCAGGTCCATTAGTTTGTGTCATTGTTCCACAGTGGTGCCAGTGTTGGTCTGCTTGGTCCCACAGCAGGTGCCATGTAGTGTAAAGGCCAACGGAGTAGCTAATGTTTTAGCTGATGTATTTCAGTTTTCATATCGTTTTCCAGAGGTAATGCTTGGTTATTGGGGGGTCTTATCCGGAGGTATGGACACTTTAATCTGATGGCATGAAACTGTAGAAATGTCGTAATTCAAATCTTCTATCAATTTATTTTTCCCATAGAATGGAGGATTTGGTGAGAAGGATTAAGTCCAAGGTTCCTCTTTGACTGCTTTGTTTCAATATCTTTGCCACCATAAACACTAAAGCTTTTGTATTTTAAGATATGACGGTCTAACAAAATAGATACATTTTATTTTTTACCTGTTATATTCTATATACACCAGCAGCAGGTGGAAGCTACATAACAGAGAAAGAGTTCCTTTTCAGAGCCGTGGGAGCATTGACATATTTAAATAATAACAGGGTTTTCCTTTTTGCTTTGCTAGGTAGAGAAGATATGAAAAAGAATTTGAAAACCCATAGTGGCTCTGTGAGAGCCAGATGCTATAAAGGAGCCAGGCATTTAACAACAGAAACCAATCAAATTTTAGTGCAAGTGTAGTTGTTTACTGCTCTGAGTGCCCCTCAATATCCTCTGTTAGATCCTTTGCAACATACATCTTGTAGGTAGCACTTGAAATTCCCAGGTATGTTGCATGGGACAAACCTTCCCAGAGCCACTGAGTAACTCACAATTGTAATAGTAATGTGGTTTTCTTAGACAACTCGTATTGCAGACTCTTAAACCTGATGATAACTTCATCTTATTTAGGCTCCTTCGTTTCCGCAGTGCGTTATAACAAATAAACTGTTTCAATAAAATGCTCTCCGCTGATGGAAGTAGAGAGCAAATAGTTACTTGACGCAGCAAGTGTAGTAAATGAAGTCATGGCCAGAACCCAAATATGATTTCCTATTTCCTGTAATGTAAGGCACTGCAAGCTGTCACAGTTTCTTAAAAAAATACCTCTCCAGTTTTTGTCTGGAGGTGAAGTGCAGCCAGGGGACGCTCACCCTAGTATGCTGATAGCAGTCCTCACCAGGCAAGTCTGCTGCCCCTTTCCTCCTGCCAGATACCAGGAAGTATAAAACATCACAAGGCCCGAACTTCTCTGGAGCACCAAAACATTTCTTATCTTTTGAGCCCATACGCTCGAGACAAAGTCCAGGTTATGAGTCTGGTTCAAACACCATCACAGTTAAACAAACAAACGTACTCTAAACCCTGTAAAACATTTCAAATTACCGTACTGTGGGCTCGATCAGGTCTCAAGCGAATATGAAAAATGGGCCTGTTGGCTTTTATCAAGTGTCATAACTAAAACCCAACCAATTCAACTCCCGTATACTTCCAGTTATGCCTTCTCACATTTATTTTGGTTCCAATAAGGGACTTTTAAACTCTGCCTACCACTTATTCAGCCCAGTAGTGTTTGTTTCACAACTAATCTATCATGCAAAGTGTGAAAAATAGATTTGTTCCTGTTACTAGTTTTTAAAGATTGCCTGTGACAGTGGGTGATGCTTCTGCAGTTTTCCTTTCATCCCAAAGGGCCAAATTTTGTTTCACTTTAATTCTTTTGTAACTTAGAAGGTTTCAGTGGAGATAAAATCAGAGGAGAATTTGGATTCAGCCATTTTTGTTACATCAGGTTATGTTCCTTTAAAAAATAACTCACTAGTTCTTTTAAAACATAAATATTTTGAATCAGATTTCCTTTAGAAGAGAAACTGAAAATGTTTTCTAATGCCTTCAGCATAAACTTCATTGAGTCCTCTTTTTTTTTTTTTTTCTTCCCCCTCAAAACCGACAGGTAGGAATTTGCTTAATCCAAGCTTGTCCTTTTTCACTTTTCAGACAGCAATACTTATGATAGATCATCAATAATTCAGAAATTGTATTTGATTCCACAGTGAAAACCCCCAAATCTTTCGTCTCTCAGTTTTGTTGTGAAATGGGAAAATTGATCTGTTCTGGAATTCTCTAGCTGCCTTTTGACCTGCTGTCCTTCAGGCAAACATTCAGTTGTGATGATAGCAATATGTATTTTAAACTGTCCAGGAGTGATTTGCACACATACTTTCACTGCTTTGAATTTAATTTGAAAGTGAAATACCACCCATAATAAAGTCAGTACAGGCAACTTTGCTGTCTTAAAGCAATAGCTTATAAACCAGAATTAAAAAGTAACAATTTCAGGCAGACATAAGTCTTTCTCTTTTGCTGTCCTGGGATAAATAATTTTTCAGAAAACACACAGTAGCTCATTAACACAATACTGCTTCTAAGCGTTTTTTGTTTTTTTTTTCTTTAAATAGCAAGTTATAACTATAAGCACTTACTGTTATGGCCTGGAATCTTTCTTTCAGCAATTCGGCTTCCTCCATTCTAGAAATCAAAAACAGACAAGTAGTGAAGGAAAACAGAATGAGACCATAAGCAAAAAGCCTCCTGGTGGGGCTACAAAAAAAGCTGAGGTGATTTGATCCAATTCCAGAGCAGAGAGAAGGCAGAATTTTTGACTTGTCAGGAGAGTCCCTGAACAGATGAGCAGATCAGTCCAGACAGACACATGTAATGAGGGTGTGTAGAAGAGGCAGACGTGGAGAGTGCTGGCATGAGTTGACTGACAAGTTGGAACAGTGGAGCACAAGCCCTTTTCCTTCAGAAGCTGCCAACTCTTTGTTTTAATGTGCTCAGTTAGCGTGCCATTGCTTCTTTAACTGTTAGATGCCCAAAACAGAATCTTCCGGGACCAGGGTAGAAGTAAACTTTTGTTATATTCCTATTTCTCTTTCTTCTCTTTGTGTATGCTTCTGGTGATAAACAGTTATTTTAAACTTATTAAGTATTCTTATTTCTTATGAAACTTATTTCACCTGTGTGTTTTAACCTGTTGTAGTGCTAGTACTGTGGATGGCATGGGGTTTTTTGAGATGGCAGTTTTAATTTAATTTCCTAGATGAAATTTTTAGAGAAGCTGTATTCATAGCTGGAATAATGTTTTAGAACTGCTAACCTAAGGTAAAAGAGACTGTAACAATCAGGTCTGTCATTGAATGCAAGGGTTAATCTGTGCAATTACTGGTCAGCTATCTAGGACTCAGGGGAAGCTTTGTCTAAGTAAGGATTTCAGGATCATCATTTCAGTGTTACCAAGATGAGTCTAAAATGTCAGTGGCTCTCACGCTGGATTTCCATTCAGCTGACTTGAAGGGTTTTTTGCTGTGGACTTCTGCTGAAAACAGCATTATGCTCCTTAAGGGATGGCGTACATTTTGACCTTTCCAATTACATGAGTGGGAGTCAGCCTTCCAAAATCAGTCTAGGAAACTTGCAAAACAAGTGGAACTGCCTCCTGTAAAATCCAGTTGTGGAAAAAATTCTAAGCGAGATAAAGCGGAATTCAAACCACACAAAGTTGTAATATGAATCTAGAATCCCTTTGTTACACTCAGTATCGTGTAACTGAAGTCTTTGTAAGGACACCAACAGGAGAGGCAGTCAGCATGTTTGGGTTTTTTTTCCTGCTAATTCATTGAGATGACTAAACTCAGCAGGATTTGGTGAGGGGTTTTACTTTACATGTCAGTACAGTGACCTGAATCTTGGTGGTATATCAGGCTCATTGCTAGCATATTCTAATATGTTTACAGAATTGAACACCTGATGGTGAACTTACATCCTCATAATTCAATATGAATCAATATTTAATTTCAATTTCTACCTTTCTAGTACATCATCACTCATCCATATACCGAAGCAGACTATCCCCCTCCACACTGGGATTAAGGATGCATTAATGTTTTGTTTACACTGTGATCCACCCTGAGGTTTTGTTCAAACTTGCAAAAACCCTATGTTTTATTCTCCAGCGAAGATTTACTTTTTTAAATATTAATGTATGCCTCATTTGGTCAGCACCTGAAATTAAAAAAATTACCACATAAAAGCAAATGTGAAGTTCAAAGGCAAGTGTGCTGAGGTATATCAAGAGACAGATTACATGGGAATTTAGATGCATTCAGTTTATGGATTTGAGAATAAGTTCAACCACCTCACTGAATTAAATATATTCTTGCTGCAGAAGCCAATAGAGGGACAGTCTTTCTGTTTAATCTTTCATAAGTTAGTATAGCCTGCCTTATTATATTTTGGAAAAAAAACCCACAACCCCAAATCGATTTAATCTTTGTCTTCTGCAAAGTTCACCTTAAATTTTAAGTGTGAATGCAAACTTCAAAATGTTTAAAAATATTTGAAGCAGCAAATGATTACATCAAAAATAAGGAAGCCTGTTTTGGGCCAGAATCTGTACTCTGACATAAATGGGATTCCATTCTCAATGGGTGGAAAAATGAGATCAATATTTCAAGTTCAAATTAGAATCAATGGAATTGCATTGCTTTGAATTTTTATGATCTAAAACATTTTCCTAACTTAATGCTCAAATTATTTAAATATTTTAAAAACCTTACTTGTGGATGATATATATTTACAGACCAGAAAAGTATTACATTCCCTGATCTAAACCCACAGGTCTTGAAGTAACCTGAAGATAGTTTCTAAAATGTTGCTTCCCTTTATAAGTGACCATTATTAAGAAAGTATTTAAAGTCCATTTTAAATTGTTTAAATCACATATATCCCCTTGCTAGGCAGGATTTGTTGTTCAGTCAATAGGTTGTTTTCCATTTATCTTAATCCTATTCTAAATGGGATTTATGTGCAAGAGAAGAAATGGACCAGCTGTCATTTTGTCTGCCCCTTAAGCCTGCTTCACCAATAGGAGTATCCTCGGTGTTATAGGTTAGATCAGTGAATCTGAACAGCTGTGTTTTCAGTCTGCAGGATTCTTGGAATAACATTTTTCAGAACTTGCCTGCCAAAAATATATCCAGAACAAACTATCTACCTATTCTACAAGTTTGAAACAAAAAGGAGAAAGGGAGAAAAAAAAAAAAAAAAAAAAGAAAAAAAAAGTGACTTGGAAGAATGTGTTTGCCTGTGTTTCTGTAACGGGCAACTGTGTATTTTTCTTTTGGTAGAGCAGATTCAGAGTTATGCAGAAAATGTATGTTGTATCACATGATGAGTCATACAGGTTGGATTTTTTTTCGCTTCTTCCTTTGTTCATTTCCACTTTGCACTGGGTGCCTAATGTAGGAGTAATAATGAGAATCTAAAGCACAAGGTGAAACAGTTGCATTATGAAGTCTTAAAGAAAAACAGGTGGGAATTTAGAAGAATGCAATATCGTGAACCAGAATCTAGATGTGGGACAACAGAAGCACTTTTACAGCTGGAAGTGCAAGTTCTGTTGTCCATTTCTGGAGCAAAGTCCAAGTACTGGCGTAGAGAAATCCTGTCACCGCAGAACTGTAGCGGCTGTCCCTGGCCGTACTCTAGCAACAAAACTGTCCTCAGTTCTACACTTACTCATTGCACTGGGATGTCTTTTGAAACAGATCATTAACCTAAGGTAATGCATGTACAGTGCATTATAGATTATTGTAGTAGCAAACAATTGCTTCTGAGAAGAAACATCTCATTAAAGGTAAGGAGCAAGAAGATTTCACTTTTTGAAAAAAGTGAGTTTGAAGTGAATTGAGTTGATCAGATTGTGATTAGTTGAAAACATAGCCTTTACTTTCTGGAAAGAGCAGTTACTGAGTTCATGAATCACCATTTTGTGCATTTTAACTAGTCTGATTATTTTGCTTCGTGATGAGCTGCCTTCTGTAGCTGTGAAACAGGAAAAGGGCATTTTGAACTTGGTATCAAACTGAATTTTATATTCTTACAATAAGCAAACGTACTGCCACTATGCATCTGTCTGCATGTAGCCTTGAATCTCTGACAGCAGAGAAATGGAGAGGAGATAAATTTTATTGAAGGTCCTTCATTGAAAATGTTTACTGCAGCGTCCTGTCAATTGACCCAAAGGTCTGGTGTCTGGAATGCTTCAGCTGTTTGAGAAATGGTCTCTTCTCCAGCTAGAACCAAGATTTTGAATTTTAAAGGTAAAAGATAAGCCAGCAAGAAACAGAAATTTGAAGCCCTAAAAACTTTCATTTATTCCAGATGAAATACATACAAATAGACAACCAAAGCCTTTGGGCAGTTGCTCCCAAAACTTTTTTTTTTTGAGAGAGAGAGACTCTCTCTTTAGTTGTATGTTATTTCCCAAAAGAAACAAGGTTCATTTATCTTACTCAAAAGTTGGTTTTGAAGGCTGTTTCCACCGTTAGTCTGCAAAGTACTTCCAGCTGTTTCAGTCAACTGTGCATTAATGTTGCACAATAAACAGCAAACAGCTTTTGTCTAGGATACATACAGCTAAATAACTCCTCTGGGGTTCATCATGGTGCTATTTTTTTTTTTTTGGGGGGGGGGGGCTAAAAAGCTTAAGACAGTTATACTTCTCAGTGATGGAAAACTTAACCCTCAGTAAATAAAAGGTTTGAAGACCAGGGAACAAGTACTAGCCAGAAGCAGCACCTATCACACTAAATTTGTTTTACTTTAGCATAATTTCTTTCATATTATAAATAACATATTTTTTTGTATCCATCAAGTCATAAATTCCAAGCTAAACTGGAAGGTGTTTCGTGAAAAATGTGTGTGTTAATAATGGGGGGGGAATAAAGCTTTAAAGTGAGGACAACTTGGAGAGATGAAGTTAAAAACTATCCCCAGAATATAATTTAATATACATGAACACGTGTGTATATGCATATATATATTTTATATATAAAATAATTATTAGTAACTAGTAAAGATGTTAGGTATCTTTATGAGTACTTGTACACGTTTTAATGTTGCATGTAGGGGTATGTATAACTATCAGACTAGTTGTGTGTAGCACTTCTATGGGAGACACTCTCATTGCTTGTTTTCCTTCCGTGGCTCATACATCTATAGCTTTCTAGCCTCTCAGTTTCTGTTGGTCACTCAGTCTTTAATCTAATGATTTGTTTAGCATGTGGGATTGCCTGACCCTTATCAGGTGGATGAAATTTAAGATCACAGAATCACAAAATGGTCGGGGTTGGAAGGGACCTTCCAAGACCATCTAGTCCAACCCCCCTGCAAAGCAGGTTCACCTGGAGCAGGTTGGACAGGATCGTGTCCAGGCAGGTTTTGAATATCTCCAGAGAAGGAGACGCCCCAGCCTCTCTGGGCGGCCTGTTCCAGTGCTCTGCCACCCTCAAAGTAAAGAAGTTCCTCCTCATGTTAAGGAGGAACTTCCTGTGTTCCAGTTTGTGCCTGTTGCCCCTTGTCCTGTCGCTGGGTACCACTGAAAAGAGTCTCTGAGCTCTACCGTTCAGCCAGTTCTCAATCCGCCTCACTGTCCACTCATCTAACTCACACTTCCTAAGCTTATCTGTGAGGATGTTATGGGAGACAGTGTCAAAAGCCTTGCTAAATTTGAGGCAGGCAACATCCACTGCTCTCTCCACTGCTTTCTTTTATACTTTAGCCGGAGTTCAGATTATATTAGCCAGTATGTGTAAAGATACGTGATAAACCAGGTGTGTGTGTGGAGAAAAAAGCCATGTCTTTCCATCAAATTATGCAATGTTAGAAATTATTAAAAATGTGTATGTATTTAGGATCTTAGAGGAAGTTTATAACAAAACCTCTGCCAGCTCTCAGGAGGCATTAAAATTTTGCTTGAAGGTCAGTTTTGGAGAATTAATTCCCTACTAGGCAGTTCTTTTAACATAATGAATTTCTTGGGTACTCTCACTGAAGCAAAACAATATCTGAGTATCCCAGTTTTATACAGTTTTATGAAACTAAATTCTACCTTCTTTACTTTTTGAGTAGACTTTTACTGTTTGAGTAGACACATTCCCTGAATATCTGCAAGCAAGACTTGAACTATTATGTTTCTGTTGGTACAACTCCCTTCCTGTTGCTATTCATAGCTATGCATATATTAAGCCTTTAAAATCAAACTAAAGAAACAGCTGTTGGTTATTGCCTTCAACGGGTTTAAAACATTGATTATTTTGATCATACTTTAGAATAAATTTTTGTCAGATATCCTTCAATATTATAGAGAAGTTTTAGAGTACAGCACATCTCCACTGTCTCTTCCATGGTAGGTGTGTATATTATACGTGCAGTGGAGCCTCGCTATAAATGCTATAGTGCTAAATACAGATCATCTTGCCCCTCTTTTCTAAAATAGCACAGTGAACTTTATCAATGTCTATTCATTATTTTGTAATCAGTTAAAGATGTTTTTTGTAGCCTTTTTCATGTTCCCAGACACTTGTTGATTCTTGGCCTCGTGTATTTTGGAAATATTTTATGAAACCCTGAACATGGTAATTTTTCCAAAGCAGCTTTAACACACTCCGTCTCTCATTTAAAAATCACACTTCAGTGACTAGTTTAAGTGTAATTACTGTGATGATATTAAATGTGAGATTCTTAACAGAAAATGTTCAGGTGCCTAGAAAAGTGATAGGATTGTGTTTGTGTTTTTGGTTTTTAATTTTTATTTAAATGTAAACTGAAATAAATAAACCACAAAGAGTCTGAAATACTCAAGATCAGAGCCTTAAACACGTTGTGGAATGCATTACTTGCAACCCAGCATTTTCCAACTGCTGCAGACACACACTTCTAAGAATAGTGCAGAGTTTTAAATCCTACCCAGCCAACTGTGTGGGGAATTTTTAGCAGGGCTCTGAGAACCAGCTTTAGCTGTTGTGTAGTTTGGTTATGTTTCATTAAGTGAAACCAAATACCCTATAACCAGGGCCAAATCCTGGGGAAAGTAACAAAACCCACATGGGCACTGTACTGTCCATAATAAGATAAACTGCGTGACATATTCTTCTGATTCTTCTTTTTTGATGCTCGCAGAGAACACAAAGAGAACAATAGTGGTGTTTGGGTCTCAGTAGGATAGCAGAGCAATATTAGGGCCTTGGAGATGTATTTTTTTGAATGCTTAGTGGCAGGTGAGGGGGGATCTTATTAATACTTACAAATACTTACAGGGAGGGTGCCAGGGGGATGGGAGCAGTCTTTTTTCAGTGGTGCCCAGCGACAGGACTAGGGGTAATGGGCTCAAGCTTGAACATAGGAAGTTCCATCTTAACACGAGGAGGAACTTCTTTACCTTGAGGGCAGTGGAGCACTGGAACAGGCTGCCCAGAGAGGTTGTGGAGTCTCCCACTCTGGAGACATTCAAACCCGCCTGGATGGTGTCCTGTGCAACCTGTTGTAGGTGACCCTGCTCTGGTAGGAGGGTTGGACTAGATGATCTCCAGAGGTCCCTTCCAACCCTGACCATTCTGTGATTCTGTGGGGCTCCTCCGAGTACAAGTGCTGGTGGAAGCCTTGAAAGTATAGATTATTTGGTCTAGAAGACAGAGCTGAGGTAGGAATTCCTCAGGAGAAAATCTTTCTTCTGGAGCTGGGGGCAGGGGTGCAGAAGAGGCAGGGACAAGACTGGAGGTGGTGAAGCCATTCAGCAAGTTCCTCTAATGATCAACCTTGTTTGCAGGCTGAAGAATGGAAAATGTGTCGGTTACATCAGTTGATTCCCATCTCCTGAGGCATGGGCAGAGCACTCTTCCTGCTCCCCTGGGAAGCTGCTTAACTAGCATGTGCCTGTAGCACTGTCTACCCTGAGCACTGGAGCTCAGGTGTTCTGCAAGATGGGATGAGCCTTATCTGATAACTCTCAGCAGAGCAAAGAGGAATTACTGCTTTCTCCACCCACGCTTCCAGCCACATTTTCCAGCCACTTTCCTTCCTCTGACTACCCTGTGAATCAATTGAATTTGCTAATCTCTCAGGAAAGGAATTAAAAAAAATAACAAACTCAAAACAAAACTAAGCCCCCAAATCCATGAGTGTCTGCTATCCCAGTGAGCTGAACAGGCTCGATGAGAGGAGCAGCAGCATTAGGGAGTAAGAAGAAATGGGATTCTGGCTGAGACACAAGTGGTGAGAGAAGATGAAGGAAACGAGGCTCTTCTGGCAGCAGTGAGTTGCCAGATGAACACAGCCATCTTGCAGGCCTCAGGCTTACCTTACCACAGTGGTCCAGGGACCATGAGAGACCTTATACTGATGCGTATAATAAGCATGCATGCTTAGCTGTTCACCTGAAACTTGAAACTGTTGTGAAAACATGATGACTTCAGTCTCTGGCAATCCTTCCTGTGCTTCCAGATATTCGGTATCCTGCGCCGTGGGTGGGCAAAAAATATCCCACATACAATTTGTTTTGCGTAAGCCTTTCCAAGTATTAATGGAAAAAAATACGTGATAAGATTATGCAAAACTTTATTGTTAGCAGAGCTGATAAGAATATTTATGGCCGACAACACTTGTTGCAAATACAGGCCTATTTTCTTCAGTGAAGAAGGCCTATTTTATTTTATTTTATTTTATTTTTTTGCTAAGGAGTCTGTTATTTGAAAGCAGTGGCTGAGAAAAACTCTCAACCTGTCAGTCATTCAAACTGTTAACTTCAGCTGTCCCCTGTTTGTTTGCAGTGCTGGGTAGGTCATCTGAATAACATGGGGACTCTGAACGGCTGACGCCTGCTGCGTGGAGCGCCAAGTGATGCAGTGCAAGCAGCTGAAGCTGGATAGTCATCCGCATGCCTGTGAGAGTATGTCACCAACTTATGTTTTTCAGCAGATTGAATTATTTCACTTCTGCTTCTCGTAGCACTGTATATTTACTTAACCCCTTACCCTAGAGTGGTGATCATTAACTAAGAGCAAAAAAACTTGATCTAATATGGTTTCCTTTATTTTTCTTGTAAGATTTGTTTTGATTGTCAATATTTCAGACCTGTTTCATAGCTACATTTTCTTACTGGAAAGGTAATATTATCTTCCTTCTTTTCACCTGAGTCTGAAGTGGATCCTCTGAGTGATATTATGCTGTCCACTTGGAATTCACTTAGGGCAAAATTACATGAGAAGTTTGAACTGATATAATGGCTGTGTGGTGCTGAGAAGAGGCATCCTGCTTCTCTCTCTTGTGGTCCTGGACATGTATTCCCACAGCTTACTTGGCTGGCTGCTCACTGGATCCACTTGCTAAGCTGGCAGGGAACTAACCAAGCAAAAAGGTGGCTGTTGCTGAGCTAGTGAGCTGATACAATCATTGCCCAGAGAAGTCTGATGAATGCCAAAACATGGTAAAGGAAGAGGGCAGAGGGTAGAACTGTGGCTACTGGAAAATGCAAAGGAGGGGGAAAGAGCAGAGGAAGAGGGGAGGAGCAGGAAGAAAGGGGAGTGGTGGTAACTGTTAGATAAACTAAGCCGTTATATGTAAATTTACCTTTAGCGACACAATGTGGGGAAACCTTTTTATTTGGTTTTTCTTTTTCTTCCCCCTGAAGGCTGAATAGGCCTTTCAAACACTGTTGGCAGGTCAAAGGTTAATATTTTATTACCATCCATGAATAATCAAAAAAATAATTTGGCTGCAAGTTATATGAAAGAATTTTGTGGGGAATATAAAAGCTCTTTTCTTGTCATATCTTCTCAGCTGTGAACATGCTCTTTACCCAGTGAAATCAGGAAAGCCAAGCTAATCTGCAGCTCATGGTACTGCTTAATTAGATGTAATTTCTGAAGTGTCTTTGGAAATTTCTCTTCAGCCTAGCAAGCAGGATCTTCGGTTGGTTGGAAGATCCATTTTAGACTTTGTATAGATTTTTCACTGTCCAAATGCACCTGGAGAGTGATGGCCTGCGGAGGCTGGAGCCGGATACTATTTTAATCATCTATTTTAGCAAAACACTTTTACATTTGAAAATATCACTGTTGCATTTAGCCTCTAGGTGAAATGACTTTTCAAGGGTTTTGATGCGTAGTGTTAATCTGGAAAAGGGGCTTGTCAGGTAATTTCTTATTTCAGAAAGTATTATAATAGCTTCCTGTAACGGGGATCTAGTTATATTGTCAGACTTCTAGCCAATGGAGTTAGGAGGGTTCAAGAATCCAGTTCTTAAGGTTTGGATCTGAAACTTAATCCACATTTCTTGCTTGTAATCTTCACTGGATTGGACACAATTAATTTCAGTGTTTGAAGGAAAAATCAAGAACACTCTAGCAGTTCTAGTTAACTGCTATGATCCCTTAATTTAGTTGCTCTGTTCTCTTACTTATTTTGGCTAATGCAGCTCAAGATTGTAACAAAAAATTGTCATTATCTCATGGCTGCTCACTGCTTGTATGGCAAGTTTTATATTCTCAGTTTCCAGTGGATTGTCAGCAATGGGAGAAGAACCAAGGAATGAGTAGCACACACAGTAATCTGTCCTTTCCCTGAAGAAACACCACCTGTCAATGTCAACATCTTTTCACATAGCCTACACCTTCAAACACCAGTAAAAAGTTAATTTTTAATTTATGTATATTTTTCTTCTGCTGAGATTCAAGAACATTCTTTATGTAAATACCCTTTCTCCCATTGTATGAAGTATATGTTCATGTAGGTTCACATTAATTCTTGATTCTCTTAGGGGACAGCCACCTATATAAGTATTGCTTGGAATTTATACCATAGATCTCAGTAACTGTTGCACTGATTTATTGTTGAGTTTTTTAATGTTATATAGCTCAGAATCTGAAGAGCTGAAGTTAGATCAAACAACTTCAATAACATCAGTTTGGACCTCCAGCTAGCAGAAGGAGGCACTTTTGGGGACCTAATGATCTATCTGAAGGAAATATTGGCTTAAACACAGCTGAAGGACCTTAGCTCTCTTTAGTCCTAAGAATTGTCCTACAGCAAGGTCGTATTATTCTGAACTGATTCTTTTTACCAGTATGGAATTTATCTCATGGTTGACACAGTTTCATTTCGTATGTGTTGCTCATAGCTAGAGAACTTCGAGCCTTTTAATCATACAGGCATATTTATTATATCATCTCCTAGCCCCTCATTAACTTCCTAATTCTGTAAATTTATCAATTAAAAATACTGACAGGTGGTGATTTTGGGTTCCTAATTTGAATACTGGTTGTAGCATAGTAAATTAAATTAAATAAAAATGGATTTGCATTTTTTAAGGGTAGTCTGCCACCACCACGAATTGAAAAACTTTGACAATTAAGAGATGTCTTGAGGGTTACCTGTTCCTAACAGAGGCAGAAAATGGCTTTTTGTAGTAATCATTTGGCTTCAGAGAACTTCAGAAACCTCCCTTTATTGGGAGAGCTGGTCACTGGCTTTCTGAAGCTAGGTTAAAACAATTTTTCACAATACGTGCATGAATTCTCAAGAAGTGCAATATAGATCAGAAAAGGAGCAATTTCTACACATTACAACCACAAATCTTAGCTATTTTTAGCTTAATTTGTCTATGTTCGGATAGGGACACTGGGATCAGTCCTGAAAAGTGGGTGAAAGTGTGTAGGGGATTTTCAGAGCTGTGTGAATGGCCCATACTTGCACTAACTGCGTTGTCCAGAGCTGAGCTAACACTGCCAGTTGTGTGCAACCATATGTGTATTAGCAGTTAGAACTGATGATGCGGGTACTGGAATGGGTTTGTTCCATGGCTCCTGCTGGGAGGTTAAAGATAACTCTTCTTCTAAGCCCTCATTCCTTTGACTGCAGCCTTTTGTCTTAATTGCCTTATCAATATGACTGATTCAGCAAAACCGACAGCAGCACCTGCGCTGCCGGCTGATACTTTCTCCAAACTGGTGTAGCGTCTGCTTTCCAAAAAAGCTTGCGTGAGCTGCAGCCTCTTCCATCTTCTCCTCCCACTTCTGCTAGACATTATCCTAATCCTTAGTCTTTCTCCTATCCTATATTAATCCTATAAACCCTGAGCAAATCTGTCTACCTCTGTCAGTGTTTGGTGAGGAAGGTCCTGTTCTCTCAGTGTGCACTGACAGGCGGCAGTCAAAACTGACCACGGTGTGAATCGCTGGGTTTAATTGTCCCTAACCTAAGCAGTAATGAAACCCTCAGAGCGGCTATAAGTGCTCACAGGACATTCTGAAAATATTCCTTACATACTGGTCCCTTAGGTTGTGTTGTGTATAGTGCTTGTTGTGTAGGACTGTCTTTGAGTGAGTGAAACTAAATGCCAGTTTTGAGAAAAATATGAATAATACAAGAATAGATATATAGGACAGACTTTGAAAGATCATGAGCTTGACCGAAGCAATCAGGATTTTATTCTGATTACACAGAGCTTTCAAAGAGAAATGTGAATCAACAAAACACTTTGACTCTTGATTCTTCTTGTTTCTCTTTAGACAATTACTTTAAACTCTCTAATTAACCTTTCCTTGGAAGTACTGATTCGCTTGTGATTTTCTAATTCCTGTATTAGGTAAAAGCTATCTGTAGTACAGCTTGTCAAAAACATTCAGTATGAAAGGCAAATATCCTAGAGATTGCCTCAAATCCTCCAGTGCTAAATCAATGCTTGCAGATTCACTTTCCATTCTGTTCCCCCCCCAACCCCGTATACTTCTATCTGTGTGCTGTGAATAAATCCTACAATTATTAGGTCCTACAATCTATTATCCTAGATTAACCTTTTAGTTGTATTTTTTTTTTAATCTAGTTTTGCCTTTAATTTACTTATTTCACCTTTTGAGTGATTAGCAAACAAACTTTGGTCTGATTTGCAAGAACAGTCCTAGCTGGTGAGACAATGACTAATCTATCTAATTTACAGTTACATCTAGTATCTAGATACCCTCGGTTTCAAGCATGAAAGTGGTATAAGAATTATTTTAATTCTTTGGTTTGTATATCTTTGATTATTCAATTATTTTGTCATTTAATCATTCTAAATAATTGGATCCTCCTGAGTAATGAAAAGGCTTACAACAATTCATGAACAAGGTGCCATCTCATTCCATGTGGATGTGGGATGATTAATAAACAGTTTGAGATCTGTCATGCATTCTCATTTATCTGTAGGCTAAATTAGTAGTCTGCCTGGGTTAATCTCAGCACTTTAGGAGTTTACAGAGAGTCTCTGATGGCATCTGCCTCCAATCTGCTTAATTACAAAACAGTTAGATTTGCCTAATCAGGCTTTTGGTTTTTTTCCTTTCAAACTCTGGTCTGCAAGGCTCATATCAATAAAAAAACATTATTTCCCTTTGCACTTCTGCATCTCGTCAGAATTCTTCATTAGCAGTGTTTCATATTTTTTTCTCTGACAATAGTGCCTACACGTGGCAAATAGACCTTTGCAGTGACCCTCTGCAATTCAGAAATGACAATCTGCTCCATATGTGTTTTGTAGTTCTAAGAAAGTGAATCTTATTTTTTTCTTAAGGCTCACATGTATGAGCTACTGTAAATGACAGTACTAGTTTACAATTATTATAGTTCAAACCCAGTACTGCTCAGAGCTAAAACAGCACTATAGTATTCACAGTCGTTGAGATTTTGACGTACCATTCTGCAGTAGGAAGACTATGCTTGTGAAATCAAACTGTAAGTGACCTTTTGTACTCTTCACTGTTTTGATTTGTGGCACTTTTTCAAGAAACAAACTGATTGAAAGCAACCAATTCTAAACCCATCTGACTGCACTGGTAACGGCTTACTGTTAGGTATCTTGATCAGACAATTCTTGCTTGAGGATTAATATACTGGCTGGGAAAATAATGTAATCATTGAAAATTATTCTTTGTTCCTTTAAACAAGGATAAAAAAATGCTAACAACTTACAACTTATTGCCATATAAAGACTCTTTGCAAGAGAAATTTGTGATATAGAAGAGAGAATAAATTGACAGCATTTTGAAGAAGAGTTGAATGAACAACAAAATTATTTTTTGGTGGTTTTTCTGCACCCTCAACACCATGAGGGATCAGAATTAGTGTTCAAAGGCCTGCATTAAGTGAAAAATGAGTAATGCTACATAGTCAAGTAAAAGCTTATACATCTACCACATCATATTAAAACTTGACGGAGTTTCTACTGACTTCTAACAAACTGTGTTACTTGCCAACTGAACTGCTGTGATATTTGAAGACAGTAATAGCTGTTTTCACAAAAGCTTGGCTGTGGTTTCTCTCCTTTGCAGATACCATTTTCTCTTGAATGGAGAGGAATGATTTTTTCTTAACCATTCTTTAGTACAATAAGTACAAGTGTAGTTTTCAACAAAAGTTATTGATTTAATCTGTAGCAGTTTAAAAATCGTGAGAAAAATGTGCATTGCTATTGAGGGGTAGATACTATGACCCAGATAATTTTTGGCTTGTAAGTCTAACATCATCAGTTCCAGGCAAAGTGTTAGGTACACTGATACAAGATCTAATATTGCATTAAAGGAAAGTGATATAATGAGTACCAACGCATGGGAAATAAATTCTCTCTCTTTAATTTGATGTTACTTCTGGGAAAGGTAATAGAGTAGATAAATTATTTTCACTGTTACCTTCATTAGGAATGAAATTTACGTAAAGTCAACTCAAGAACATAGAGATTGGGGGAGCTGAAAAGTAAAGGTAACAGTTCACTGGCACGGGGTGATCTGGAACACTAGCAGACTGTGTGCTCATAACCAACATTTATTTCAATACTGTCAAAAGCAGGGTCATATGTTTAGGAAGGATGAAATGCCTCAGATCAAGGTACTGCCCTGAAAACTCGTGATTCTGAGGAGATCTTGGGAGTCACGCTGGATAATCAGATGAATATTAACTCTGATAGCAAACCTGTAGCTAAAATGCCTAGTGTTCTAAAGAGATTTAAAGTTCCTCTGTATTTGGGAATGAGTGCAACTGTTGTGGGGAATAATTTGTCCAATTTTGCTGGCAGTGTTTCAAGAGGGATGCTAAAATCTGACTGGAATGTTATGAGAAAAATGATAGAAGGATTTAATAGAAACTGTATTCTGCAATAGGAGCTTAGCTTATTAAATAGAAAGTTAAGTGGTTCTTCAGGAACACTCTGTAAGAAACAGAAATTTGACAATAGGAGCCTCTTACTTTAGCAAAATGATAACGAAATTCAGTGACTGGATGTTGAAAGTTGAAACTTTTGCGTGCTAGAAGACGTTTTTAACAGGGATATTAAGCAGTTAATGCAACAATGGCTGAATGCAGTCTCCATTGCTGCAGACTTAAAGCAGATTCTTTTGGCCTTATAATCAATGGACAGTAATGCTGGGGGAGCGGCAAAAGCAAGATGATGAAACCTATGACAAAACCTGACAAATTTCTTATCACGCTCAGGGAGGAGACAAATTAGATGGTACAAAATGGCTTAATCAAGGGTTAGCCAAGTTGTTAGTACAGTTTTGGAGCATTTACTGAAATGAGAGTAATAAAAATCCCTGACATAGGGCTGGTATTCCATTTTCCCCAGCCATTCTGCCATCCCAGCCATCAGAAACACTCTTTGCTATTCCGCACTTTCTCTGGAGCTGTTTTCAGGTTGTGAGAACACCCAAGCTTTCCCTCGGACAAAACTTTCTAGTTTTAATGAAACATTTCTATATCTTTCTCTGAAGATAAAGTTTCCTCATGGTTGACAGACACAAGTAAGAGTGCAGGTGGCAGTAAGACTCTTCCCTTAAACTAATTTTATTTAAGACTTATACCGAACCGATATACTTATATTCAACTCCTCATCTACCACTTTTTTGTAATTAGAATTAGATGAATGAAGACAAGTAAAATTATTCAAGTTATTTAGAAACAAATGTCTTACTGAATAGTTGAAAACACTGCTTACAGGACAATTAAAAAAAATTTCTTATTGGTAGTTTTTCAATCTTCTGACTTTTCACATTACTGGAAGAAGTGTTTTTTTTAAAAAATCTAACACATCAGAATTTGCTATTTGTCACAGGTAGGTGGTGGTTTTGGCAGTTAGCTGTCAGTATTAGAATAGTATCTATGGTCCTACTATACTGGTTACAGAACATAGTTACAGAACATGTTTGTTTTGACAGTTGCTGAATCCACTTGCTCGCAACCTTCCTTTTGGAACTTTGTACATTTTAAGCTGTCTTTTATGATCCAGAACCAGTGATTTTCAAATGAGGATTGAATTTGCCGGTTGTTTGGTGGTCTAAGTCATGAAATGTAAGTATAAGGACTGTGTCTTCCCACTGTCTTATCACAAGCCTAGATGAAGTGTGAATGAGTTTGTGTAACTCAGGAAAATCAAACCTGGTCTACTGTGTATTTCCCGCTTCCCATCTGACAGGTGGCTAGAACAGTTCTTTCCTAGCTCATGGGGAAGTGTCTTTATCAAACACAGACTGCTCCTTGCACAGCTGTTTAGATGACATCTGAATTCAGAATCTAGTTAAAATGATGATTGGTCATTTGGTTAAATAAACATTTGAAAAAAGTCACTTTAAACAGCCATTTTGACCTACAGATGTCCATGCAAAATACCAATTGCAACCAGCCATAGCAATAATGGAATATTGCCAAAACTGTGCTACCAAAATGCAGGGCAGGGCAGGGCAGCCCCGCCCAGAAGAGAACTGAAACAGCCGCGTGATTCCTGTTGAAAACCCTGGCAGTCATAAGCAAGTGCTCACCATGAAGTATGAGCTGCCTGTGTTTCAAAGAGTGTTTCTGTTCTGTTTTATTTCTGTTGTAATAGGCTGCGGTGCCTTACTAATCTCCATAACTTTATCTTTTAATGAATTATTTTGGATGGAGCACACCCAGCAGCAGCCTAATATACTATAGTCATCGTTAGCAAATGTGATTTGCCCTTGAACAGTCTCTTCTGCTAATCATTTTATGCTATCGCCATCCTTTTTCAGGAGTAGCTGTATTTGCTAAAAGCAACCTGCCCCTGTCGATTTGCCAAGGGAAGGTCCTGTCATGTGACTTCGTACCTCTCAAAAAATGTCTGTGTGGCTTGGCTGACTTCTCAATTCTTTGCATGCTGACACTGTTTGAATATAGCAGGTAGATTATCTTCACAGAGGGCTACGGTTCAGATCTCATCTTAGTGCCCTTTCTAAATCAGCAACCAGACTGATGTTATGCATTAGCAGATGACAGCACTTGGTTTGGTGGCGAGGAGTGGCATTTGTCACCCTGAGAGACTTGAGGCTGAGCCAGGGGCTGCCATTGAATTTCTCCTCAGTCACAGCTTGTGCAGGGGTCCCTGGCTGTTTTGATGCTCGGCAGAAAATGCAACCAGTAAGCAGGGCTTCTGGTAAATCCTGAGTCTCCTTGCATTCAGGGTTTCCTCAGGGGTCAGCCTGATGGCATGAAGATGAACTACCTGGGAGGAATAGTACTACTCCCGCTTGGCAGAAGCACCATCTCCGTTATATTGCACAGTTATCACTGCCTCAGTTTAATCTTTGTGACAAGGATGTTTGCTGCAGCAGGCACAACTGCTCTTTACAAATGCATTGCTTGTGTGACAGGCTCAGCACACTGGGGCAGGTTTTCAAGGTGGCTCTTGTGGCTCTTGTGATGCTTACAGGCAGTTTTCTGAAGACCCAGGACAGTGACCTCTGAACAGAGAAGAGCTGTAGAAACTCTGCCTCTCTCAGTAGTGCGGGAAGTCTGTTTCTGTGTGCAGCAAACATCCATTCATGCAAGGAGGGACCACAAGTTCTCTTGTTTTCAGAGGGTCTGTTTATTGGCTTTTGAAAGGAAAAATGTGACCTGTCAATAACTGAGCTTCTAGTTGGTATTGAATTCCTTCTGCCTTGATAAGTAGTAGTCGCTGGCAAGTTTATTGTGTGGTGTATATACAGCATAAGCCACAATATTGGGCAGAAGACATAATAACACCTCTCTCTAGCTGACTGCACATATCAGCAAAGTGTGTATCTATGAATGCAAAATCCACAAATCCAAATATTCCTCTTATGCGGGTATCTCTATAAATAACTCCTGCTTCATTCAGAGAACTGACCACTGACAGAACACAATCTGTGCAGAGTCTTTTACAACCAATGAAGCGTGTTGTGCTTCAGTGATACTAGATGTTTTACAAACACTTGGGCAGGCAATAGTGCCAGCAGTGAGCTTATAAACTAAGAAAATAAAAGGGGCCTTCATAAAAGGTTTGGCTTTGAATCTGTGATGCTTTGTATGTGCTACCTTTTCTGATAATGTTAGAGACCTTATCTATACTGGGCAAAGTGCGCTGTTAGAAAACACGCATTTTAATGTACTTTAAATAACACACCATGATTCAATACTTACTGTGACCAAAGATCATCTAAAGCTAGCTGGACTTACTTAGCCTTCTGCTCCCTTAACTTTAGCTGTAATTAGAGAACTAATTTAACTCAGCTCCCTGTGTTTATTCTAGACAATAGCCTGTTTTATGGTATTTATAGTGTTGTTTTTTCTAACAATACCTTCCAGTTTGGGAAAGACACAGAACATTTCACTGCCTGAAAGATTACAAAACTCAACGGGAAAGGTAGGGCATAGTGGGTCATGGTCCTTAACACTCACAATATGTGAATAAACTGATGTTTCTCTTGAGCAGTCATAGGGGATTGGCAGAAAAACCTCATCTGATAGTGGGAGATTTCTCTGACCTTTAGTACTGACAATGAGTGAGATGAGGGGAAAATTAACCCTGGAAGAGGAGTATTTAAGACCAGGGAAAAAAATTAGAAAAACATACAGGAAGCCCAAAACTTTCTTCTGAGTAGATTGATTTAATTTTAGTTTTGGTACTATTTCATATCAATGACTAACTTATAGATGTGGCCTAGCACCTCTGGAAACATTCAAATAGATCATGCTTGAACTTTAGGAAGAGATCTTATTGTAAAGGTAGCCTCAAGAACACATACAACAGGGAAGACATCACGATGTTCAGAGATCATGATGAACACTAGGAAAATGTGAACTGATACATGAGAAAGTAAGTTGCTGAGGAGGCAGTATTCATGATCTGTAGTTTAGTCTTTTGTCTGGACATCAGCAGGTATATAATAACAAAGCTTGAAAGCTCTTTGGTCAGCAGTTCAGCTCCCACGCTAGGAGTGAGGCAGGGCTTGCTCAGCTGATACCTCATTCTGACAAATAAATTGAGTTACAGGATGGACACAGAGCTGGAGTTGCTGTGGCATCAGTAAGAAGAGTAACAGAGTAAACCTCTACCTACCACTGTGCGTAGGAGAAGTAAGAGCATTGAAAGGTTAACCAACAACACATCTAGTATTACTTGTTCAGCTGGAGTAAAGGAAGCGCTTTAAAAAATGGAAGCACAGAAACTGGCCTTGCTCCAGGGATGAACCTGCTAGGGCTTGTAGATGTCAACTGTCTGTAGTGGGTGGGTAGATTCTATACATGTTTTGCCAGATCCTGGCAGGGTCTGCATTGCCTATGAAGAGGGCTGGGTTGTGTTCTGGCAGGTAAATATGGGATGACACAGTAGCTTAAGTGTGGAAACAACACAATGACACAGTCTCAGACTGGGTGAAACTCAGTGAGAGCAGAAAGACATTGCTTGAGCTGGGATTTTAATGCAAGAGAGAGTTCTCCCTCTTCTGAAGCCCTGACATGATAATGCTTCTTTCTGAGGGTAGCAGCAATTCCCTCTGCATGTTTTTGTAGTGGACGAAACTAATGTTGCCAAGGAAGTGTCCACAGGTGCTTGTATACAATGGCTCCGAGAGCCAGGAGTACTAGCACACACTTCATAGTTATCGGTTGTGATCCTTCCAGCCTGCAGCATAGGCTAATTAGTACTAACAACTCAATGTGGCTAGCACTTAATTATATGGAAACTGATCCTCGATTTATAGAGCCTGATCCTCTATGTCTGTTCACCAGTTCAGATCTAGCCTAAGTCCTCCAAATCTGATGTGTAACCTTGACAGAGTTACTTCAAGTTTCTGTCAACAACGCACAGAATCAGGCTTGCTATTCATGATCAGCTCTGGGCACTGTTGACCAACACGAGGTTCCAAAGAGCTTTAGTCCCCTGAGTTACAGCACAAAGTTTTCTCTGGGGCATGAGGTAGGGGGGAAGTAGCTTTAGTTATTTGTAGAGATCAAATTTGTTAAAGAAGGTTCTGGCTGTGCAATGTAATTTCTTTATAGCGTCTGCTGGGATATTGCAAGTTTGGGCTAAAGGAGGGACTGGCCAAACAGCTTAGCATCTCATCTGCACTGAGGGAGACAGCCAAAAGAACATTACTCTTGTAATGCTCAAAATTGACTGGAAAGCTAGAAGTAATTTTCCAGTGGCACGCATAGGGTAGGATTCGGCTCACTCAGTCCTGGGGGTAGTCTTATAAATTCATAAATCTTATATATTTCTTGTGGGTATCTTTCTAAAGACACACACACAATCTTTATCCCCCTAGCATCGACTTTGTAAGGAAGATTGAATATCCTTGTCTGTTATTTTGATAGATGTTGTAGAGTTATACTAGGAATAATAAACAACACGGATCTATCCTCTACCTGGGAGCCCTTGAAAAGCTCCATGTAGACCGGAAATATCACTTCTTACTGCAGTTCAATTCTCACCTCGAAAAAGGTCATTTCTATGTACTCTGTGACCCTCTTGGAAGGAACGTGTTTGTTTTGAAACAAAAATTCTTGAACTTCAACCAAAAATCCCACTTAGGGGACGGATTGTGTCCATCTTTACGCTCAGTTTTGCGTGCATCACAGTACGTGTCTCAAAACAGGAGCCATACATTATTAGTTTAAGCACCCCTAAAATCTAATTCTTAATTAAAGTAATATGTTTGTAGATAGATGTAGTTTAGTTTTTCTTTCACTATGTAAAAGAGGATCTTGAAATAAAAGGATTGGTTAGAAATAATTTCTCATCTCATTGTAAGGAATTTTTCTGATGGAATTTGCTGACTCTTTTTGGACTCCACTGAGCAATCTCAGGGCATGAGGATCTCTACTATGCAGGGGCTGAGGAGGAAAAGAGCACCTAGAAATTAAGTATTTGTAGTTCAAAACATATAATTACAGGCTCTGTCTGGGCAGATTCAAGGTCAAGCTTGTTGCCTTGAGACAGAGAATCTTTAGGGGAAATGGCAGCTAAGGATTAAGTCTATAGAAGAATATATTTGCCCTTTGCACAGACACAAGACAAACTGCATTAATGTGCTTCAGTACATTGAATTACTGTGCAGTGCAATGAGGAGTATCTGCCAAGATGTTTTTTGAAGAAGATAAATCTTTGATTTCTAGCAGCAGCATGTGGACAAATGACAGTCAAGATACACATCATCCTGGATATTCTGCAGTCAACTGGGAGCTCTGCACTTGCTGCATTAGGGGAAAAGTAAATAAAATTATCCTGGCATTTCCAGGCTCTTTTAGCTTTCATTTTTGGTTAGTCAGCCGTTACCAAAATAAACAGGGCCAAATTCATTCTCTGGGTATCTTTGAAGTCAGGGGAGTTATAGTTGTACCAAGTCCCAAGCTTCTTAGTATAAAGGCTGTGCCGAATCTTGCAGGAGAGTCCCCTCTTGGAGTTTTCTCTAATGGAATGCAGTGTTTAGCGTGGCTTTTCATTATTCATCATGAATCACCTTGCTGCCTGTCCAAAATCTGCATTTGCAAAGAAGTGTTTTTGCCTTTTCTCAGTTTTCAGTGAAAGATGAAAAAAAATCTCATGAAAGCAATTCAGAATCGTGCTTAGGCCCGTCAGTATGGTGTGGGTTACTGAGGAGATAGGTCAACTAGGGTAAAGGTCACTTCAGTGACAATGTTTTGCTTCCATTACTGGATTTAAAGGTCTCTTGATGCCCAAAAGACTTCATAGGGTTCCTTTTGCTATTACAGTGCTGTCTCTTTGCCTCATCCTCTCTGCTGTGTGTAAAAAGTCACGATAGGCCTGGTGTCTTTGTGGTCTTTGACCTAGGTTGCAGCCAGGGTCACTAGCAGGGAAAAATGTCTGTTCTACTTTCCCTGGACTCTTAATGTAGGGACTGATTTTATCTGCCTCTTAAGCTGATACAACAATAGTAGAAGTTGTTTGCACAAATGTTTGCATGATCCCATGAGCATAACCTATGTTCAGATTTTTTCCACTAGCTTCTTCATATTCCTTGTGGTAGCTTTTTCCTTGAAGAATTAAATTGTGTTTTCTGCACTCGGTAATCCTCATGGTAGATTTTCCCCAATGCTCTGATTTTAGCATCACACTATGATTTCAACAGGACTGACTCACATCACTTGCAACCTAGACCATGTTGCAAATACTTGGCATCCAGTCTATGTAGCAGACAAATACTTAACCTTCAAATACTTGCTTTTGGTAGGCCATCACGATGAAACTCTAACTGATGGGCAAACCCAGGCTTGGAGACACAGGTTTATTAGTTTTCCCACTTTATTCTCTTTCACGTAACAGCTGCTGGATTTTCCAGCTTACCGTTTCCTCAGCTAGCACGGCCAACACTAGCTGTTTCCAGGCTAATGGAAACTTTCTTCTGAATGAATAAAGTTGTACTGCCATCTATTTGAAGATGGAAAACATTTGTAATCTTTACATACAAAGAAATAGGATCTTACCATAAATATAGAAGCAAAGCACTGTTTGTGCCCAGATCTCAAATATTTCTATGAAATAGCTGTGAGCTGGAAAAACGTTTGGGGATGTGAAGGAAGATGAGTGCTCTAAACCTTCTCATCATGAAATGCAGAAAGTTATTATTTTATTTTCCTTCTTGAGCTCTTTACTCCCACAGGAGATGGCCTTTTGAAAACGGAAGTGTGGCTAACAGGAAAATAAAGAATTTAAGGAAGAAACACAGCTGTAGCCTGAATTGTTGGCTTGGCCTTATCACATTCTAGATAGAGGAATGGAAGATGAATGGATTCACACCCAAATTCCACTGCAGTCATCAGCAGAAACTTTAGAACTGGGCTCAGGGGCCACGTGTCCACCTGCATGTGCAGCTGTTAAAGTGCAAGGATCTCCGAGCCTGTGTCCTGACGTGCTTTTAATTGGTTGATCCTTTTCTATAAATGGGAGTGGTCAGGTATTATGGGTGCAACCACAGTGACAAAGATGTCTCTAACATACCTCAGAGAGGTCTTGTGTAATTTTTGTGCCAGGGATTCATGATCCTACAAATCTGGCCTTTTTTGTTCTCTAGTGAGCATTTTCAGGCCTCCCAAAAGAGCGCAACTGCTGTCTTCATTATTTTTCTTCAATCTGCAGCCAGAAAGTTGCATGGTATTTTGTTCAGGATATAAATGCCGATCTCTTGAGTTGTTTCTCAGATTTATATAGTGTATGGAATAACTTCATAGTTAGGGCAGTTTTGCACATTCAGAAACACCTCAATTAGAACATAGGCAGAACTGCAGAAATGAAGCTACAAGTAAATGGACTTGTAAAAATATTCCAACTTTCTGTAACAAGCTTTAAACAGACTAGATTTCATAGTTAAATATTAAGATATTGTAATCTCTCTGTCTTAAAACCAGATTAGGAACTGGAAATGGATTATTAAGGGAATGAATCTGTTGTCATTCTGTTTATGTATATATACCGCAGAGGGAGCCATGCTTTTCTGTAACTTCCATGTGGCAATTATCAGAAAAGAACAAGTAAAGAAACCAGCAAAAAGTACTGGTTTATATAACTTTATTTGCATATTGATATAGACTATGTAATTGCTAGAAATGGTTGCTTTGCAGGAATAGGGTGTGATAAATCATCCATCACTTGATATCTGGTCCCCCAGCAGACATTTTGAGAAGTCAAGGAACTGTGTGGCAGCTTCAATGTGTTTGTTTTCATAAGAACATTCAATAGCAGGCCTGTCAAGTGCTTGCTGCGTCAATGATCTCTCCAAAGTCTTTCTTATATTTGATAATTGCCTGAAAATTGCTATGGTATGCTCATTTCAGGGACTTTACTACAGGCCAAAGGTAAGAACAGTGTTATAAAGTAAACCAGGAAAAAATTACTTCTCCCATGATTTAATTTGTCCAGAGGTCTACTTTGACTTTTTCATTTAATGCATGGTTTGTCCAAAGTAGAAAATGATATATGAATTTGAGAATTAAGCTACCAGCATATCACCATTGAGTTTTAGTTCATTTGTACCACAATGAATCCATAATCATGTATTTTTGAACCTGTTTGAACTGCTTGGTGCTCTTTAACTGTTAGACTAATATTATCACCACCTATTAACCATGAGACCTTCCCATGCTGGGAATATTCCTTATCAGATCTGGGTAACCTCCCTGTTGAAATATCTCTCAGTCAACAGGAGTGGGAATCTCCCTAGCTAATGGCTAATAGGTAAGTGCTGCTCGTTAGAGGTTTCCCTTTCATATTACCTGCTTGCCATCTAGCCTTTGGGAAACTTGATTCTCTAATCTTTAGTAATCAGTATGGACAAAGGTACTTCAAGGTGTGCAGGAATTAAATACAATAAGAGAACTGTTTTGGCTCTAGCATAAGCAAAGGGAACTTTTCCAAAATAATAAGTGAAGGTTTGGTGCTATAGGTAGAAAACTATAGGTAGAAAAAACCCCTGTAACTACACCTTCATAGTGTTTTCTAGGAATCACATTGTCCACTGGCACGTATGGAAACATGCAGTAGTGGAGAACCTGACACTATATTTCCATAGCAGATTGTGAATTCCCTCTGGAATTCCAAAACTTGAACTGTCTTTAAACAACCAGAAGCAGCTCTCTTGAGTCTTAAGTCATGGGCACATTCTGTGAACACCAGTTTACTCTGATTCAAATGCCTCTGTAAAGTTATCCTATTTTCTTACAGAAAGTACCACCTGGAAACATCTGGATAGCTGTTGAGTTATAATTACTACCACTGAGTTTTGCTACGTAGCACTGCTGGAAATTGTGCGCACTGATAGACTGTAGTCAAACAGGCTATTATTGCTGTCACTCTGAGTCAGTCCAGACTTCCCCTCAACACCCAGCCTTCCTACCCTCCCCTGAACCCTTCTACCTTCAGACTTTAATGACATGACCTATTATGCCTTTTCTTCTCTATTTCCAAGTACTTAAATTAGTGAAATAATACAGGCTCCTATTGCTCTGCGTGCAGATAAACTTTGCTATCAGTTGCATAGCTGGTTGCGACTGATTTATACAAGTCCCAGCCTGAAGGTGATACAGATAGTGCCACGCAATCACAGCGCTGCTGTTTGCTATCTGCCTTTTGCTCTATATAGCCATGTTCTGTGCACTTCTGACACAGTCCCACCAGGAATTTTTTAAAAAACCTTTTTTTCTCTGTTGCAAATTGGAAGAGGGATGGCACTAGAGTACTGCTGAAAAACTGGAAAACCTTTATGTTCATCTAGGTCCTGGATTTCTGAGAGGAATTTACCATGACACTTCAGCCAACGAGAGCATGCAAATACTGGGACAATTTTATATGTCCTTTCTTCAGGAAAAAGGCTATAGAAATCAATGGCTGTTTTTTTGACTGAAGCTGCCAGAATTTGATTTCAGCCTTCTCTATGCCTGAGGTTGGATTTACTTTCATTTTTAAAATGAGTGATATTTTTAAAAGCAAAGTCAGTGAAAATCTTCACTATGTATTAATCTGCGTCTGCTTAATACCTCTCACAGGAAGTCAGCAGAGCAGCTCTTTGTTGAGATAGACACCCTGAGATTAAACTAATTAGACACCAATATTGTTTTGAAGTTTGTGGGAAAGTGTCATTCCACCAATTCCATGTACAAGTTTCACCATAAACATAGGATAGACTTTAGATTCCCTCTGCAGTCAGTGGAGATGGGCATCTCCAGAGAGCACTCTGGCCATTACTAAAATAGATGAGTTGCTCTCTGGAAGTGGCTGACTCCCTCTGCTGACTACAGAGCCTCTTTCCACTGTGCTAGTTTTCCTGTTGACAAAACAATATTCTTGATTCTTTGTATAAAAAATCCCAATGCAGGCTAGAACAAGACTAATGTGTGGGCAAATGAAAGTCCACAGACTTTGAAAATATATTAACATTTTAACATGAACAGAAGCATTTACATTGCATTTTCACATTAATGTACTTTCTTTGTCCCACCTAATATAAGCATTCAGCAGTGCTAACTCCATTGGACTGTTGATGACTGTCAAATCTAGGAAAACCAAAATGCCATCCTGGCAAGGGAGCCAAGCTGTATCTGTGTCTATTATCCCCTTTGCCAATGCTGCACAGCCCAGTACTGATACTTCTGAGAAAGGCCTGCCAGCCTTACAGCAGGCAGATAAGGAATAATCTGCTCTTCCCTCGTGGGCCTTACCTCATCTGTAGCAATTAAAGATTGGCTTGAATTCGGAAATATTAAGTAATTTTTCTACAAAGCTGATTTCCTGATTGTACATTAAAATTCTGGAAATAACTACTTAATCCCTTTCTTAATATTGAATCATAAGTTTCAACAGCCTTCTGTGGCAACAGGTTCCACAGTTTGATTACATAGTGAGTGTAAGGGTATTATTTTAATTTTCTACCTTTTATTTTTATGAGATGCCACCTTGTTTTTGAAGAGAGAGGCACACAGATTAGGAGTTTTTCATCTTCCTTACTTTGTCTGCTCTTTTCTGCATTGTTTCTAAAATAATATTCACTGTCTCTCAAGCCTTAAGGTCTTTTTTTTTTTTTTTTTTTTAACCCTTCCCCAAGTCTATTCTAATTCCCCAAAATCCTTTACATAGATGCAGAGATCAGAGTGCATATCATATTCTAGACAAATTTGTGCTAATGATTTATATAAAGACATTCTAACACTCTGTTAATCACCGTTTCAACCTTTATATATCTTCTCTGCATTTTTTGCTCCAGCTGTGTACACAGTTGCATTGTCAGTTAGCTAAGATAATGCTGATATCTGTTTCTTGACCAAATACTGCCACATGAACGTACCTACAGCTAATTCAGAGTTCAGCAAAGTGTCCTAGTAATTCACACCACATTTATCAGCTCTGATTTTCCTTTCTTATCTTTTTGTCCATTCACCCAGTGTGCTTGGATCTCTTTGTGTAATAATTTCAATTTTTATTGTGATATGCATGGTGTGTTGATTGCTAGTGGAACTGAGACTCTGTATTCCTAGGTAGAAATAATAACCCATGGTAATCTGCATGGGAAAACTTTAATTTAATTGTAATGAAGCATATTAAGGAAAAAACCCCATATATTTGTCATTATAATGTGTGTTATTTAAACCAATGTATTTCATAAATGAAATAATAAGCACTAACAGCTATCGTTAAATGAGTGAAAAAGAAAAAGGTATGGGGGAAATTTGGTAATTTCTAAACCAGTGCCTGATTCATCTGCTTATTTCTCTAAAACGGACAAATATCTCTACCAAAACAAATCCAAAACTATGGATGTCCAGGGTTGTTGTTTAGCACAAAGCAAGCAAAAATGACTGTGATTCATTTTCTTCTCTGAGAGTTCAATCTGAACTGAATATTCGGACCATCGCTATTAAAGCATGATATAAGAGGAAGGTAAACAGCCAGGGGAGACTTCTCCTTCGTGTAAAAGGAAAGTCCCTTGCATGTAAAAGAAGCTCCATCTATGCAGACAAATTCTATCGACAAGGTGAGGGGTAGGGAGGGGAGAGACAAAATGCAACAGAGAAAATTGGAAGAAGAGAGATTGAAATAAAGTGCAATCCGAGGATATCATTTAGAGAGGCGAGAGAGAGAAGATTGAAATTATCTGTTTTCAGCAACTTAAAGAGAAGATTAAGGTGCCAGAATGTTTGAAAGGTGAAATAACCAATTTTGAGAGTGAGCAAAGCTGAGCAGGAGTTATGATTTATGGGGGTTAGGGACTGAGAAGTTAGGTCAAACATAAGCTTCATGAGAATGCGATTTCTAATAATAGAATCATCACATAAGACAGCAGAAAACTCAGTGTGGTGGATGTTTAAGGTCATCCATTGCTGAATACAGCTCTGACGTCCAAAGAGGATGCACAGAACAAGGCAAAAGTCGTCTTTGTTTATACTTGTTTCTCAGTGATGGCTCTCCTCACAATGCTCTTTTCTGCCTTTCCTGATTATACAGAATCTTTAAACTAGAATTGACTAATTAGACTCTCTTATTAAAATATATAGATCTAGTTCTAACAGTGAAAAGTTGTGGTTTAAATTAAAGCCATACCATGCAATCTGTGAGTGTGTGTAAACTGTGATTATTGCTATGCATAGCTGCTTTGCTGATGGCCAAATCGGCACAGTGACCACAGTGTTTCTTCTGTATTCTGATTTTGAATCTCTAATAGAGTTTAATTTCACAGAAGCACATTTAGAACAGTTGGATTAAATTTAGTTGTATTTTAATATTCCCTTCTCCTTTCTTCTTCACCTGTCTTGCTGTCCTGTCTCTGACTGTTTTCCCTTTGTCTCCCAAGAACAGCTATAGTCACAGTCACATGGATATTTAAAGATTTGTAAAATTATGTGTATTTAAAGATTTTTCTAACTTTGAAATTGATACTCATCTATTGTGAATGGGCACAAATGCATTGAAGGTATTCTGGATAAATACAAATAGTTCTCTGTCCTGTTCTCCCAAATCTGAAAGCACAAGAACTCATAATCCAAATCCACACCATAATTGTAGATTTATAAACTAGGAATTTTTTTTAGTAAGCAAGAAAAGCAGAATGAAGAGCAGGTTCAAAATACCATGGAAAGATGGATTTTTATAGTCGCATTTCTGAAGAGCAGTATGCAGCCTGAATAGATTTTAAGAAATTGGGATCTTACCTTTTTTGTCTTTGATATTCAGAAACCAAAGCGTCAGTCTGCATTTTGCTGTCACATTTATCACTACCACTTTGCAAATGACGACAGGATAGAGGACTGAAAGAAGTACAGTCTGAGATGAAAAATCCTTTTGATGCAGTGTTATCTTGCTTTATTCATGCACATATGCATCCAGGTGAAGTTTGACCTTCTTTGGTAGGGTTAAGAAAAGCAGATGGAAAAAGATATTTTAGAAATGTCCATGATGGACCTAAGAAATCCTTGCTAAAGACTTGTCCTCTGACAAATCAGTTATTGTCTAAGGGACTTACTTGTGTTGTTTGCTGGTTATAATCTGGTAAATATTTAACTTGCTAAATAAGAGACTTGGGGCTGTGTGATTTATAAGTGGGTGTAGCCCTTACTTTGGCATTTATTGTGGCCCTTTGTTCTGGACATAGCCTAACTAAATTAGCAGGTGAGGTAAAGATTGTGGTGATCTACTGTAATTTCTGGACAGATAAAAGTGCTAGGCAGGTGCTAAAGGTTGCTTTTAAAAAAAAATTCTAAACTTTCATATTGTGAACTATTTTTAAATGAAATAAGTGTGTTGACAGCATTCAGGAAAAATCACAGCAAATGCTTTCTAAAGTTGAACTTCTGTGGCCAGGAATGCTAAATGTTTTTAGAGATACAATGAGAGTACTATATTGAATATGGAATTAATACATGTTTTGTTTCATGCAAAATTGCTTTGAAAGCAATAATTTCATGGCACCTGTTTGATTTTCCTTTGTCAAGTTTCATGACACCTTGATTTATTGATCCAGTGGTGTGCAAAGAATGAAAGGAAACATGGCTCTGTATTTGACAGGATGCCATACTTGCTCTCTGAGCCGTATCTCAGACTGTGCAGGATTCAGCATGCATGATGCAGAGAATGTCTGCATCAAATCTGCAAAGGATTTGGTGAAAAGAATATGCAGTCTCAAATATTAAAGTTGTGTATTAGACAAGTTGAAAAATCTGAAAAAGTAGCTCCCTAAACAGATACGTCAGGAACAAAGAGTTAAGGAAGTGGGGAGACTGGGAACAGGTCAGAAATGTGAGGGTCCATTGTCACTTGCACTAAAAGTTTCAGTGGTTGGGGAATCTGGCATGTAAATCTCTGAAGTATCACAGAAAGACACTGTCTTTTTAGTTCTTTCCATTTTGGCGATGTGGGATCTCTTTGAGACATGGAATATCAGGCCAGCTGCGATATTGTTCTGTGTTTTGTGGTATAACTAAAGGTAGGTTGGCACAGGCGTTGGTTAGCACAGAATCACCAGCTGTGGGGCAATCTGGATCCAAGGCTGCGATACTTGTGCTGGCTGATACACACTTTGTTCTGCAAGCAGTGCACCCCATTTCCCAGAGGTGACTCCTGCTGCCCAAGATTACCAGCTATAAATGAGGCCTGCTCTTTGCTGAACGGGAGATCTGCTGATTTATGAGACTGACTAGTCCCAGTGGTTTGGCCTCCTACCAGCAGAGCTGAAGGCTGGTGAACTGTGTCATGGTACCACCTCCTAGATTGCCTTCTTAACTCATGCTCCCATCTTTTGGGTAGGTAAATGTAAATCAACTGGAAAATATAATTTTGTAGGTATCCTTTCTACACTTGGCCAGGTAAAACTCCTAAAAATCGTGTGCTTCTTGCATATATGTTGCCCTATTTTTTTGTCTTGAGGAAAAGCTAAGAAATATATGTTAAATACTAGTGAGGGAATAATTTTAAAGGAGATGAAAAAAAAAATCTTATCTATGCTGACTTGAATATCAACTCCTTTATGCAAGATTTGCATCTTTAGGTGGCATAAGAACCCAAATTTTGTAATTTTAAAAATATTTCCTTTAAAAAGAATTCTTTACATTTAAATCTTTCCAGAAACTGGACTTTCCAGAAGTTTTTACATTTAAAACTTTCCAGAAACAAGTGTAGTGTATCTGGCTGTAGCATGGATTAGGTTTTGGTAAAATACTTAAGATGTTACTCTTAGAAGCTATCTCCCTTACAAGGTCTGGTGCGATGAAGTCTCCCTCTTACGGGATCTCTCTGGCACTGCAGAGGCTTTGTGCAGGTTCTCCGCAGCGTGTAGCCCGGGCTGCGCTCGGTGCTGCGGTGGCCAGGGCTGTGCCACCATGCTGTTGTCCTCGGCTAACAGCAAAATGGAACTCGGCAAGAAAAGGTGGCGAGCGCTGGTTCAGTATCAGATAAGAAAATAAAGCAGAGGCAATCCCGAATCTCCGATGCTGCTCATTTTCTTGACGCCTCAGAAATGCAACTACCAGCACTGAATCTTGAGCTTGATTATTAACTGGTTAACGCCGTGGGACACAGTTATTTTTAGAGCAATGTAAGAGTCCTAATTCAAGAAAACATTTGTGCTTCTTTCTTGGGCAGAAACAATATAGCTAATTTTTGACTATTTCTCTTTTGTATTGTTTTCTGTGATCTCTAGAAGCATACACATGGAATTATTTTTTGCTATAAGCCTGTCAGCCTTTTAAAAAGGGGGTCAGAAGTGTAATTATGGTATTATAATTATATAATTTATATGCATCCCCTGTATATATTCAATGAAGACTTACTGGGCCATGTTCAAGCGTTACTCACAAAGGCTTAATTCTGGTCTACTGTGAATGTTTCAGTCAAATTCAGGTAAAGCAATACCCGAATAGTAACACTAAAAGTAGGATGGGAATGTAATGAACACGCACAAATATTCAGAAAAGACTGGACAAAACAGAGAGGTACATGCCAGACACTGACTGGTGAGAAAATCTCCCTTCCTTCATAATGTAAAAATTTTCTTGTTTATTCATGAAAACATTGTCTGGGTCTATGTGATGCAGAAGGCAGGAACATGCAGTTAGTGCTCTACAGGTTTTATTTTGGACATTAAAAAATATGCATAGATGTACATTAAGGACCACAGACCATGTTGGCTTTACTTTATATTGAAACTTTTGTCTTCATATAGTAGTGTCTGTAGCTTGAAATTATCTTATTTGTTGTACTACAGGTACTTTGCTTGTCTGAAGAGATAATTTTGTTCCCAGAACTGCTTCACTTTCTTGATTAGTTTCTTTTGAGTCTTGCTGCTATTGAATTTTAACCCTAAGCAGCTTTAAAGCAAAAGAACTCCTTTCCCTCCTCTATTAAGACATCATCTTTTTTACTTTTGCTCAGTTTAACCAGAACAGAGAAGCAGTAGCATAGTGGGTTGGCAACTGAACAGCTCAAGGCAGCTGATGGATTTATGTTTCACTATTTTTTGTTCAACCGATTAGATGTGAGAGGCAGTAGTAAAATGTGTGAAGTCTCAATTTTTCTACATAGCTTTTGTGAAGTGCCACCTAAGTCAGTCAATAGTTGTACATACTTAGACTTCCTTAAAATTCGGGTATTTTATGGAAATGTTGAAATGCATATTTACAGCTTGACTTGAAGTCTCATCAGATTTGCAAATATCACCCATGATCATTAAGAACTGATCCACTGCAATAGATAAAAATTGTGTTTCATTTGGCACCGGATCACCTTCCAGATTAATATTCTTGAAATTAATTTAAATTATATGTTTAATAATATATTGTTCAATTTTGTATTGTATGAAAGCGACCCACCCTCAATGTGCCATTTCCTACGCATCCTTTTGCTACACGAAGTACTGCCAAACTTTCATCTGAAACACCGAAGTGTTGTTCTGATAGAATTTGATTCCTGGCATTAGAAATCTGGGCTAAATTAGTTGCCTGCTTTTTAAGTGTGTTGTAAATGTTTCCAAACAAATATATACAATTGTTAATGTCTCTCAGCTTCTCACAGAGTGCTGAAAAAAAAAATTGCTTTGAAGTTTTTTTACTATATTTAATTTCTATCTGAACGAATATAGTTTTATTTCTATTTGGGAATGTCAAAATACCTTTGGTTAATTTTGTGTGAGAAAGCCTAGATACAGAAAAGCTGAGAGTGTCAAAGGTCTTAAGCCTGTAAAAAATTCTGATCTTTTTTATTTCATTTGAATGTCACTGGAGAAAGATCCAAGACACTGGAGGAGACACTCCTCTTGGTGCTTAGCTCTGTGGCTCATGCTGCATAGCTGCTCTTATTCACTTAAAATGTAAAAGCAAATTTTACTCTTAGAGGGAGTAAAATTACTTTAAATTGCCTTATCCCATTATCTCTAATTTAAAAAATTTTTCTGCCTATCTGTTTGTATTTCACATAGCATCACCTCACTTTGGAAGATGCATCCTGATTCCGCTTTTCAGGGGTGCACCTCTGGGCATAGCACAGAATGTATTTTATTCCCCTGTATATTCTGCTGGTAGGGTCTCATAGAGAAGAATTTATAGTGTGTCTAGGTTGGTGGTTTAGTTCAGATCAGGAACGTGCTTTTGAAGCCTATCTGCTTGTCCCTGCGAAACGTGCTTTGATTCATGTCATGGAGCAGTCTTGGGTGGTGCTTTATTGGATCTCTTTCAGATGAAGCTGAAGAGGACGATGTGTTCCAAGAGCACATTCAAATCTCACCAACCGCATTCAGCCCCTAACAGGACCTGATTAGTTCTTGTCTGAGGTAAACGCCCCTGAAATATGCATAGTGAGGGTGTCAGGTCGTCAGCACCAACTGCTTCATTCCACAGCTCTGTTTCTAGTGGACCCCAGTCCTTGCTGATGTGTATATGGCCTCTGTCTTGTTAGTGTGATTCCTTTTAGCAGGGGTGGTATCTGTCTCTTTGGCCTTGGAAGTCCTTGTGGAAATGTCTCTTAACAGTTATGTTTCTGTGAGACCACACATCCAATTGCACTTTCTCTGTTTGAGGAAGGAAGGAGGAAGGAAATCAGTTCTTTGCCAGAGCCCAGTCTGAGGTTTTACTGAATATATGGCAGATTGCTCAGTGCTGGGGTTCTGCTTTGGCTAAACTAGAGAAGCTGGAATCAACTGTGTTTGCACTCAAATATCCCCAGAATCACAGTATTCCCCAGGTACTCTGTGGAGCTCAACTTCAGGCTTGCCCTTTCTACAAAAGTAGGGGAGTGGAGAGAGACACAAAGGAAGGTTTGCCAGCCAGCAACAGGGAAGTGACAAAATGGAGCATTCTCTCTTTAGGCTATATAAAGAACCATTGCTCGAGTCTTCTGGGACATATTTTTCACTTCCATTTTCTTTCTTGCCTTCCCAAAAAACTCCTCCCAAAAAGAAGTGATAAAGGCTGACCTTCAGAGGTCATGTTTCTTCATTGCTTAACTTTTTTTGGGAAAGCTTGACGCTAGTGAGACTAAAAGAAAAATAAATTTCAGTTATGATGAACTACTGCAGTCCTAATGGAATGGTCCTAGACTGACCAGGATTTAATGGCATGGCAGTGTAGCAAAAGTCTGGATTTTAATGAGATAAGCAAAATAACTGCCCTTTACATGATACTATTAATAGGCTGAACTTGATTAAATTAGAACAGAAGCAGTTTGCAGACTGAGGCAGGAATACTGTGGAAACACTGAGTTGAATATCAGTGACAGCAAAGATTTTTAGGTATAAATCACAGCCACAGGAACCTAAAAAAATTAAATTTGGAAAGCTGCATGCATTAGCAGATTGGGTTGTTGATGCTTCTTTAAGATATTTTTTTTTTCTACTTTGTAATAGCTGAGAGTACTTTATAGGTTGCAATGAACTCTAGAACAGAAAATGTCAAACCTGAAGAGTTTGATATCAAATATCATCAGTAGGATGGGAACACTTGGTTCCTGTACGACAGTTCAGAGCAGTTTTGAGGTGATCCTGGTGTTCTGATTTTTACCATGATTTGGCACTTATAATTCAATGCTATGGTTGAAGCTGGCACTCTGATATATCTGAGGTTGATGTGTCTCTAGCACCTGAGAAAAGGAAGTGATCTTCCTTAAGATTTTGGGCAATTATTCTGTGGAATTCGGGTAATCTATGGTAAAAGTGTCCTCCAGTTAGAAGTTCAGTCCAAGCAAATGGCTGGAGCTGAACTCACAAAATACTTGATGTGCTCTTCAGATCTGAAACATGCTACTCATTTTTGTTCCTCACTGGAACTCAGAGGCAGGAAATAAGCTTCAAAGTGATGTTAGTGTAGCAGTGTGTTATTAACTCCTCTTTGCAGTTGGATGAAGCCTTAAAGAATTTGAGATAAAACTGAGCTGTCTTAATGAAACAGCATTTTTTAAATTGTATTATGTACCAAGCTAATAGCTGCTTCAAAATTTTGCTTCATTAACTGGGAAGCATTAAAAGCTCAAAACCACTGTGAAGGATGCGTTAATCAAAAATATTAATGAAACGTGCTGACCTGCAGGTATATGTTCCTGTGCACAAAAATAGGGTGTCTGTAATTGAGACCCATTAAGAATTGTGGCTGTATTGGCTGAGTTAGCAGCCTCAGGTGCTGGCTGGCATTCAATATTGGCAATTTTTTGCTCTGTTAGCTATATAAATGGGGGGAAAAAAGAGAGCCTTAACAGCAATCCAGTCTTTACTAATGGGAAGGTGCTTAAGATGCAAATGAAAAGCTCTCCTATCCCCTCTTTCAATATATATAGTAAGTGTATTCAGTCTGTCCTCACTTTCATCCTGTTAAGAAGTTTATTATTTGAGACTGAGCTGTGCAGATTTCTGTGCTGCTCAGTGGTTGTGCTACAATACAAAGATCATAGATCTCATTCCCATGAAGGACACCTCTTTCTTTCTGTAGCAGAAGCTCATTAATTTTAATACACACCAGCGAAGCAGCTGAGTGGGCTTTGAGGTCTCCTTCATAGCAGCATGTTGTGTTGCTTCTGCACCACTGAGTTCATTATTCTTTTATTAAGAAAGCAAGGAGGAATACAGTGTGTACACTCCTAATGCTATCTTGCTCAGATATCACAGGGCATCAGTGCTCTCCAGAAACACAGAGAGCCTGCTTGAAAAATGAAATGAAGCATTCTTTGTTTTGTTTAATCCATGAGTGAGGAATACGTGGCACATATCTCTACATGATTTGCTTCTTCTCTATTTCCTTCTTACTCTAAAGTTACACAGGTCAAGACTAGGAAAACTGGCTGTGTAAGAGATACATGCTAGTGATGCTATATAGGGCAAATAAAGAACTTGTCTGCATTTTCTCTGAAAACAATTGTAAGGTATTTCCTCAAGCCTCCAATATTTAACTGTGCTGATGTGAGTATTTTTACAGAAGAACACATTTGCTTTCTGTGTTGGTTCTTTAGGATTGAGACTTCTTTCAAGCCTTGGGAGCCTGGTTCCATTTCTGCCAGTTCCTAAATGGGCTGAAAGTCTCAGCCCAGTTCTGCCAGGATGCAAGAGGGAGGATTCATCTTGCATTCAGTTCACTGAAGTTTTTTAGGGGACGCATGCAGTGGTGCTCAAGACCTGAGTGTATTGATTCAGGTCCAATTCAGATTTGAATTCAGAGTGGAGGCTTGATTCAGCTGACACATCCTCCAGCCTCTTTGTCCTACCTCTGTTCTGTCAATAAAAAAAAAAAAAAAAAGCAAATAGAGACTCGGAGAGACTCTGTAAATTTCAGCACACTGTCATTTGAAGTGAGTACTCAGGCAGAATTCATGGTCATTTCTGCATATCCAGTATTAGCCATGTTTTTACTTTGTTCATTAAAGAAGTGTCTATTTAATTTCAGTTTTGATTCTGCAGAATTTCTCAGGACTCAGCTGTGAGGATTAAATCCAAGCAGCCATTCTTAAAGTTTCTAAGACCAAGTCTCCCTTCTTCTTTTCTCGTTTTAGGTTTGTCTCTCCTTACTGTCCCTATGTAAATATGCCCTTCTTTCTGGTTTGCCTCAAGACTTGTGAATTCTAATTTACAGGCCCCAAAGGCTCCTTTGTTACGCAGTTACTCCCATACTCTGAAAAATGTGCAACCCAAGCTCCAGCAGAGCCTTATCCAACCTACCTGTCCTGGGCAATCGTTTGGGAAAAAGAATGAAGGAAAGCATATTGGAATGTCTCCCAGTAACCCCATGCTGTTGCCTCCCTATGGTGATCGATTAGTGTCCTGTCAAGAACTACACGCATTGACTGATGTGCTGTGTGACAGAGGGTATCTGCTGTGTTTGCTTGTTTGCAGTTCACATACAACAGAAATGTTCTATGCAGTGTTTTTTCTGTTCTGCACTGGGAACTGGGGTGCGGCTGGACAGCAGAGGCAGGAGACCTTGTTTTCTTGTCCTTGTTACCTACATAACAGGTTGGGTGAATCCTTTGGCAGGAAGGCAAAGCAGCTGAGCATGTTTTGCTAAGTAAACTTTTGTCTGGTATGCACAGCGACTAGAGGGTTCCTGTGAAGAGCAGAGAGCAGACACAAAGCCAAGCATTGGAAATGCTAAAAGAATAAAGACTTATTATAGTGGAAGCAATAGTGGTGTGCTACAATCTAAAGATGAAGCAAAGTTTATTGTATGTATTATTCTTCCCCATGTCTGCATTAATATCAGTGCTTTCGTGGTTCCCTTAGAGTTTTGTCAGCTGACAAAAATCCAACTTTCAGCTGATTGATGTTTCTGAATCTTTACGCAGTACTCTGGTTGCCAATTGAATGGGAAGGAGGTAAAGGTTGTGATCTCTTGGAAGCAGTGTGGCCTTGGATCAGTGTAAGCTGATTGGAAAGATTGTCTCACCTTTTATCATTGCCCTGTCAGGCAGAAAGTAATATTTGCCTCAGAGTAAGTAAACAACCTGTTTATATTTAAGTTAATCTCTGGAGGAGATGGTAACACCCATTTACTGTGGGAGGAAAGGTGTTTTCCATGACCAGATGTCTGCATTCCCTTGTTAAGAGGACATAGTCAAGACCCTGGTGGCTGGCATGCTAAAAGTAACTGACTTGCTATCAAGAAATCTCTGGTGGATGACTGAGGAGAGTTGGAATCAGAATAGTAGGTCTGAGTATGAAAAGACACACAAATCAACATCCTCTCTCTATCTTGAGTGCTCAGTTAGGCGAAGGGAGCTGGATGCCTGGCCAAGAGGCTGGGTAAATATTCTGAGAGCGTGGTGGCTGGCGAGAGAGGCTTGCTGCTCAGACAAAGACAAATCCTTACTGTGAAATATCTTCATTGAAGCTTCCTACCCAGAGGAAGCTGCTACTCAGGCCTGGAGATGATTGAGATTTAGAAAATGCTGGGTTTTATGAAAAGAGCCAGATGATGGCAGCATAGAATGCAACAGAAGACAGAAAATTCCTGGGTTAAGTAGAAAGAGACCTGTCCTTGAAAACTGAGTCAGAGTTCTACCTTTCCATCTCATCCTCCACTTCAGCAGTGGCTTTTTGAAATATAGGTTTATAGTTCTGGGAAGAAGAAAAGCAAACAATGATTGTGTTCTACGTACATATGTTGATCTTTCATAAGCTATGCAATAAATCAGCTCAGAAATTTTTCTGTGTTGCATCAGAGATAAACAATTCTGCTTCATCCCTTCAGACCCAGAAATCTTCTATTTTTTCATCAGCTGTATAAATTCCTCCAGCAAGTCCTACCCTCTAATAGTTTCCTAATTCTTGCCATCAAAACTTAATCTGTACCTACTGCAGCCTCCAAGACAGAATTCAGAATATTGCTCTGGATATAATGGAAAATACACACCATGTGCATGTTAGTTTTTTAAGAAAAAAGCTTAACAACTGATGTCTGAATCAAAGATGATTGGCTTGGGCGCCTAAGAAAATAATGTCTTTTTTTGCTGTGTGATAAGAGAAGTGCTATCTCTGTGGCAAAATACTGGCCTGCATCTTCCTGAAGCACTGTTTACTGGTATTGGCAAAGGACAAGATGATCACTGAGCAGGGAGTTTTCTCTAGATCTACTGGTTTGTATTGGTCATGAAAGCAGGGAGTTAGGTTTTAATACAACCCTTCAGAATTGCTTCTGCAGAGGTAGCCATGCAGTTCTGGGGGAATCAAGCATGTGGCAGAGCACTTTCAGGACACATACTGTTATGAGATAGGAAGGGAAGACAGTGAAGCAACGCAAGGTCACAGCACATTCACAGCTGCTGTGGATATGCCTTACCTCTATGCTAGTACCATTTGGAAGTGGGATTGCCAAGCTGCTCCAATGGTTTTATTTTAATATTTATTGACAACGTTTCCCTCACAAGATTATAGAAATAGTTTCCTGGATAAGCAAAAGATAAATGGCTGTAATGCACTTGAACATCGAACGTGCTTCTGCCAACAAAGACTACTGAATTAATGCTCATTACATCTGCAAACTCCTCAATCTCCTTGGGGTTTAATTTGAAATTTCAAGGACATGGGTACTCTTACACTACTGAACACTTCCAGAAAGAAGAGATGCTGGTCTAGTGGGAGGTGTCCCTGCCTATGGCAGGGGGGTTGGAACTAGGTGGTCTTCAAGGTCCCTTCCAACCTAAACCATTTTATGATTCTAAGCTGCAAAGAGGAAGCGGGACCGTACCAGCTTCTGAGTTTCTGGGTTGGATGGGAGTGCAATATGTTTTAAGTTCAACTGTTTTCTGGCACAACAGACACACATTGCTGCTGTGACAGGCTCTGGCTCTACAAATCTCAGTTACTGCAGAGTTGACCCTAGTTTGTAGAGCTGAACCAACTCTTTTGTGTGCAATTCCTACCACCTGAAAAGGAGCTGGTGTCCTATAGACAGCAGGAAATGTCAAACCCTGCTTTACTGGGCTACTTTGAAAAAACTAAGGAAAATACCTTTTATCCATGTATTTGTGTAATCACCATCCCTGGGACTGCGTTCATCGTGAGTGTCTACCCCAGCACTTGCAAAAGATGAGATTTTGGCTTATTCTGGTTCTATTGGTTGTGATAGTAAATAAGGGCACTGGAGCTAGGAAAAAGGGGATATTTCCTTGTGAAACCTATCCAGGGCAGCTCAGTGCTATGGCAAGACAGCAGGCCTTAGAAGTAAGTTGACTGTCCTTTGCATTCCTGAGAGATCTTACAAATAACAGATGTCTGATGGGTTCCTCTGGCTGGTAAAAGCAAATTCAAACCATTCGGTAGCACCTGTAAGGGATGTCTGCAATTCCCACAGACAGAGAAGTGAAGCCCTCATCTGGCCTGTGCAATAAAATGGAAGGGGAGGGAGGGGAAGTAAGAAGATACCTGCTGCTATTTACTGTCCAATGCAAACTGAAATACTTGCCAGTAGAGAGAAATTGTTTAATACCCATACAATGCTTTGAAGATCTAAAGTATGGTTAGTGCTATTAATATCATATTTACTACAGAAGCTTAGATTGGTCTTCTAAATAGATATATTGGAGTTTTATCTTTAAGATATTGTACTAAAAAAGGCCTGTTTGAATTTTTTTTTTTTTTGAAAAGGAATGAATTATATGGTGCATTTATCAACACAGCAATAAAGTATTCACAATTAGGCCCTGCACTTTGTATAGGCTTGGAGGAAAGGCATTTCTGAGTCAGCATGTGGTGCCATTAAACATATTTAAAAGGTAGTTTAATAATAGTCTTTTCACATCCTTTTAGTGCATATGACTCTTACTTTAAAATGAAAAAAAGAAAATTGCTCCTGGGGGTTGAGTGCACTGCATTCATGCTATTCTGCACCTCTGATTGTAAGTACGACAATCAGGAAGGTGAACAAAACATGACCATAAAAATGGGCACCATAATTGTGGAGTGATACTGCTAGTGCACATTTTCCAGGAATGCAAATTAGGTGCATGTCAAGGGTAAGCAGACAGAACCTCAGTACATGGCTGTGCTGCTCCCCGTCGGAGATCTGTGATCTATTTATGAAATCTCTGGTGTCTTTTCCAACCCATAATTTTCAAGACAGCTACGTATTGGTGTGTCTGCTGTACGGTCTCTGCAGTTATTCCTTTGGAGTGAACAGGAATATCCTGACACTGTATCTTGTCACAGTCAATTTGAAGGGTTTGAACGGCTCCAAGAAAACACTTTGCTGCTAATTAGCAGCTAGTTTAACACACAAAAGTTTTGCAGCTGTCACATGGCTATGCTGAAAATGTTGCACTCTTGGTTACAAAAGGTTGCAAGGAATGCAAGGTTGCTGGAATGAGGACAAGACCTGCTGGTCATTTGCTATGGAATCAGTAACATTGCCTTTACGTCTTCATCTTTTCTGGGATAGGAAGGACCACCGTGGCTAGGTTGTAAGGATAAACTTGCTACTAAGACTGCTGTGACTTTATGTGACCAGGCCTGGATTACTGTGGGTGGACAGCAATTCTTAGAAAGAGAAAATGAAAAGGTAGGATCTGGCAGCTGAACTCCCTGGGTTCTTTGAAAATCCTGGTCTCAAGAACCTCTTTGAGTAAAAACTACATTTCCAGTTTCATTTTAAGTGCAGTGAATGATTTTGTAGTAAGTTCTTCTTGGTGCTTTATAAATATGCAGCATAAATTAAATTATGTTGCATGTCTACTTAGTATTCATTTGATTTGTTGAGTGGCATTTAGAATTGCCTTCTTACAGCACATAAACATAATATGAAGATATCTACAGGAGATAAGACAGATTCTGGGCTGAAACAAAGTCTTAGTCTGGAAGTGGTAGAATAGTAACCAAAGGTGGTAACATTTTCAAGTAATTGACCTCGCTAAAGCAATTTCATGTTGTTTCATTTGAAAATTAAACACTTTTTTATTTGCTGACTCTGATGAGTATTGCACTCTATAATGTGTTTTTTCTCCTACTATTCATTTTTCCCCATATGGATAGAAAATTTTATTGTGTTTGAAACAAGTATTTTTTTCTTGATTATTCTAACCTGTATGGTGATATGCACAACAGTATCAGAAACTGTACAGAGCCTCACACACTACCTCCCAATAATAAATATAGAAAATAATACAACTTTTCTTGTCCACATTACCTTTTGGGACATTGAGATTAAGATGCTATACACGCATTTGCTGTACATATGCACAGTAAGTCTGCAAAACTAATATAAGTTATCCACTTAGTCTTGTGTTGTATTTTCAATATCTATATTTGCAGATCTCTTTAACAGAGTTACATTTATCAAAAGGAAGGAACCCATTTTAATAAATTATTGCTTCACATACAGGATAAACTGTGAAGATTGCAACTGATTTGTAACTATAATTTGTCTGCCTGTGTTCCTTTCATAATTTCAGTTTGCTATGACTTTATTCTTCAGAACTAGTTACAAGTTGTTTCATAGCATTACTGTGTGCTATTATGTATTTGCCAAGTTTTACCCCAAAGGTATTTGCATTTCAGTTCTGAGTGAAATTATTCCTGTACAGTAGGTGATTTGCAAGGTGCTTTGTGATATTTGGTGATAAAAGGTGCAATGTAAATTATCTTTACTACCATATGGCCTCTTCATGTTCCCAATTCAAATCCACTGGGAGAAATCTTTCGGCAACTTCAACAGAAGCACATCTGGTCCACACACAGCCTATGACAGACTATTCTTTTGGTCCGATTAGTCCTTCTATGGAAGTTCAAATGTATTAGGCATAAGAAGAAGAAACAAAGCTTCTCAAAAATGGAAACTAGTCCACAATGTGTTTGAGAGATGCCAAAAGCTGTTCTCAGTAGACACAAGCATAACAGATTTTAAATTGGCTAGGTCAGAGTGAAAATCACTTGTAAGGGCACTGCTTACAAACCATCTGGACTTTCAGGTCAGTAGTTTGCTGCAAAAATGGTCCAGACACTGCATATTCAAGTACAACATGCTAGATTTTACTAAGTTCTCCTTTTTCCTTGTTGCTGACCACCAGTGTGCTGATAGGAAAGTAAATGATGAATGTTGGTGCAGCTATGTTCTGTGTTGTTTTCAGATGGGGGAAATAAGTAGTCTTACCCGTGGGATATGCTGGTTGTCATGCCTGCAATGCAGTCAGAGTTTCCTTCTACTGCTTACAGAAAAGCATGCCAAATTTGTGTCAGTAATTCTTTCCATTGCAGCTTCTTACAATCTGAAAACATTTTCAAAATAAAAATGACAATGCCAGTGAGAATGAACTTTGACAGCAGTATAATGAAATGTGTGGGAGGGAGCACTCAATCTGCAGACTTTGAAAGAAAATCTAATTCCACCTCCAGTCCTGCAAAATGTGGTATTGGACCAAGGACTTTCAGTACGAGTAGCAACAGTCTACAGTCTAATTCATGCATGGTGAGAATAATCCCTTCTGGTGCATGCAATATTAATACTCCAGGGTTTTCTCCATCTGTTGTCACGTATGCTTAAAGTGTAACCTCTTGGAGGCAGGAAGTCACTTTATTGTTTCATGCATTTACTGTGCCTAGCACAGGCCGACACTGTTAGGGGGGTATAATCATTACTGTAGTACAAATAAATATCTTCATTTTTTTCTCTTGGAGAAGTCACAGGGATGAAGCAATAATAATATCACTTCTAGGTGTATAAACTACTTCCTAAAAATAGATGTATTTTTTATAACTAAATGCAGGTATTAAAGTTACCTCATCACTTTACTTTAATGAAGGTCCAGATTTTCTCATAATACAATTTGTGGAAATCTACTGACAAATGTACCAAACAGCAGCAGCAGAAGAGACTTTCTGTACTGGTAGGAAGATAAAACCAATAATCATGGTACCTACGGTGAAGGTAGGAAAAGGAAACTGGTCTCCCTGATGGCTCTCTGCTCTGAGGGCACATGCCATCAGTGTGATTTATACAGCACAATCTCTCAAAACTGTCACCTCTGCTCAGGCAGAAGGCGTCCACCTCTTTGCTGCCGAGCACTTAGAAGCTGGACTGCATTTCTACAGCCATGTGAGGAGGAACAGTCCTATTTGTAATCCTGCTGCAGTAAAGATGGTGACTCACATGATTACATCAGTGTGAGTCTGTTTTCAGGTGAAATTTTTGTAAGTCAGATGTATTAATGACTGGAAGGAATGAGGAAAGGGGTGATGGACTTTCCATTGCATCAAGTAAAAAATGAGTGGTTGTTGGTTTTGAAGAAATTCTATGGGCTTCTAAATTAAAAATTAGAGGATTTAACAACCCTTTGTGGACCTTATGTGCTAACCATATTAAAAATTTATCAGAGATTAAGAAGTAGGTGCACAAAAGGAAGATTCTGTCTCTGTATAGCAACTTCTAGAAGAAAATTTGAGGATGCCTCCCCCCCCCCTTGGTGTACCAAGTATCCTCAACAATTAATTCTGAGCTGTTATTTTTTTAGCTTATTAATAGGTCGTAGATGAGAAATAGATTAGAGTAATGTTTGCATATTTACTTACCCTTTATTGTCCTGCTAGCAACCTGCACTTTGTGAAGGGGGCAGAGAGCATTTCCCCAGCAGTGTGTGGTGGCAAAGCAGAGGAGGGAGGCGGCCATCTTGTGTGCCGCTCTGCTGAAGTGCGGTTTCGTTTGCCTGATCTGAGGGAGAGAGTTACGTTGTTTGTTGGGAAGAAGCTGAGATATGTTTTTGCATCTTTCAGGTGATGAACATCTCTTTCAAACGTATTTCATAAAATATTCCTGACTGGAACAGCTTTGGTAAAAGTGCTTTTGCAAAGAGAGACTGCTCAAAGAAGTCAGGAAGCCAGTTGCGAAATGTATATTTTCCTGGAGGAAAATTCTAAGTGATTTCTTTTTTTTCTTTAAAGGATTTTTTTTCATCCTGAATTAAGATAAAAAGCCGACAGTTCACAGTCTCTCTTGGGGTAAAAACAGTGTTTTAGGAGAACCAGGTTGGAAGTTTCAGTTCACCTTTAGCTGCTAATAGGCAATACAGTTGCCTCTTGGGAATGGCCGTATTTCTCAAAATCCCTTCAGTTCTCTCATGCAAGCGCTTTTTAGCTGATGGTATATTTCTTTCATCGTAATTTTGACCAGCTCAAACAGTTAGTCGGGCATGGATGTGATTACAAACGTGAATGGAAGATTGCAATGACTCATTTCACTAGGGAGAATTCAATTTCAACTTGTACAGACCATAAGGGATCACACAAATTTCAGACAACTGCTAAAAAGAAGTCCCTTCTGCGAGTGGGGAAAAACAGCACTTTTCCTCAAGGAAAAACAGCAAACTGTTGTCATTTCTCAGAGCGGTGTGAGTTTTGCTTCATTCGATCCCAGAAAACTTCCTGAGTTTTCTCTTTATTGGGTTTCTCCATGCTGGGTGTCTGTGGTCCAGCCACCCCACAGCAGGGCACAGCTGAGCCCCTCAGCCAAGCTGTCAGCGCCTCTGTGAAAGTGTATTTAAGCAAGGGCAAAACGCCACTAAGGTGGTGAGGAGTGAGGAAAAAAAGTGTGAGAAACAGCCCTGCGACCCCCATTTTTGGAGAAAGAGGGTGAGGGGGAGGTGCTTTCTGTGCCGGAGCCGAGATCCATGGTGTGAATGGGGTGAGAGCTCCCCAGCACAGGGCAGCAGGTCGCCTCACATCTCTCCAGTGAAGCGATGCAAATGTCTTTCTTGCATTTGCTGGTTACAAGCCATGGCAAAATACATCTCAAGTAGGGGAGAGCACATATCTTTCTGAGGGAAATAATAATGTATGTTTTTGCCTTAATCTTTTAATGCGTGTGTTTGTATTTTAGATCTTCTGAAACAAGAAAGAAGAGAAGAATAGTTGCTTAGGATACAGAAAACATACAAGTATTAATATTAATTTCTCTAAGTGGGTCGTTCACTTTTTGGTCATAATGCTTAAAGCACTTGACTGGAGTCTGAAGACATGGAAAACCTGACCATCCCCACTAGGCGTTGCAACGAAATCTCTGCAGGGAGTTTTTCCAGAAGGTGAATTACATGGCCAGTCAGGCGGCAGAGAGCAAAAGCCCAGCCGCAGACCGCAGTCCGCAATGAAAAAGCAGATCAGTGCCCTGTGCTAGCAGCAAGGTAGGTTCCATAGTTACAGTTTCTGGTCACTGGGCCAAGTACAGATAGTCCTCTCGGCCTTGTCTTACTCTGTTTTCTTTTCCAAAGGCGGTGCAATATTCAATTAGCTACAGTTTGTTTCTTTTTTATAGTAAAAACAAATGTTTGCAATATACTTTGTGCAGTACAACATGTTATGTCTGATGCAGCCTTATAGAATGTGAGCTCAAATGGATTTTTAAAATTTGCACAACTGGAATTTGTTATTTTGTTATACGTCTGGATAACTGGTACTCTTGCACATGCATACAGGCATAGTGATGGTTTCTGTTGTACTTAACACTGCCAGGAAATGCAGAATTTTTTTTTTTTTTTCTATTTGTGACATGTACTTGGCTGCTTTCCTTTAAGCAGCTTAAAATCTTGTCTGGGAGGTCAGGTAACTTATGCTGGCTGCATCGTGGGCAAAAAGAGCAAGTCCTCTAATGGTCTCACAGTGGGATGACTGGGACTGCCAGACTGCCAATCAGCACATTTCTGGAGAATATGCTCAGACACTTAACGGTTATATGGAAGCCATTTACTGATTATATAGAAGTAATCTCTTCTATCAAATTCCTCACACTTCCTACAATACCACGGAAATATCTCCCTACTAGAGGAGCCAACCTCCCTTTGTTGGCTTCAACTCTGTTTGGGCTTTGGGTCAAAAACTTTGGACAATCACAACAGGTAAAAGGAGAGGAGTTACACAAAGAGGGCCAGAGCTTGCTAGGTGGTAATTTCTTCCACTCTGCAGCTGCTGCAGAACTTAACACAGAGGCTGGTCCAAGAGGGGTCCTTTCTGTGGTTTAGAGGTGGGGCAGACCTGTGCCCTCTCTAGCTCGCTTCAGGAAGCTTGCTCCGACTTGCAGGCCATTTGTGAGTAGGCAGGGTTTGGCTATCTGCCTCTTCCCTGAGCATGTCAAGAAAACTGCTTATGGGCTGGGTGGCTCAACCAAACAACTTCAAGCATGTTAGTGTTTTATAATCCAAGGTAACACAAAAAATAAGATACTTTCTCACCTTGCAAAGCTTCCTGCTTATTTATTTACTTATCGCCTGCGTGCAGTTAGAATATTAAAATCAATGTTGTTATTCACCTGAGTATATCCTGTTTGACACAAACAGGGATTGCAGAATCAGGCCCTCATCTGAATTATTTAGAATATGAATTTGTATCAGTCAGGGACAAAATCAATTACAGTCTCTGGAGATGAACCAGAATCCTTTCTGTTTTTCAATGTAGAGTAAGAGCTCTCTTTTTTAATTAGACTTCATAGCACCTACTTTTACCCTTGGCAATTTAACTGAACTTAACCAAACTGTGATCTCATCAGGTTTTAATTGTGTGGTTAGAGCGTTATTAAAATAAGCCGTCAAACCTCCCTGAAAACACAATCCTGTGTACCCCAGTACATGGGGTTCATAAAGACATATAATCCCTAAATGCCTGTGCACAAATTAGTCTGGGTGGGGTGGATAACTAGAGAAAAGGTTGTCCTGTGGTAATACACAGTCATAAGAAATTGTTCTTTAGACATTCTGGTTTTAGTCTGCAGCTGGCAGTTCATCTTCATCTGCAACCTACCCTTTCTTACCAGGTTTTTGGATCAGTCAGGGACATTGTGTAATTCTGTATCACGTAGCCTGGGGCATTTTCACATGCCTGTGCGGGATAGACTGGTCTGATTGCAACTTGTAAATTCACAACTTAGGCAAATTGTTATGTAACTGCAATAAGATGTCTAATCTCCCTTTGCCCAAAGCTGTCACACATGGCTGGATTCTTGGTGAGTGCAAAGCAGTTAAGGTGAAGTCAGTGGAAATTACGCTGCTCTGTAACAGCTGAGAATCCAGGCCATAATGCATATGGAAATCATAAAGCCTCTGCTCTGGTACTGATATTTTCTGGTATTTCCGTGTTTTGTTCTTACATATGCCTCTACAGTTACTTCTGATTTCTATTGTTTGGGTGCGAAAAGGATTGAGATTTTCTATCAGCTAGCATATATATATATAAGTCAAATAGTAACTCTTGCTCTCTGCAGCAGGAAACCAAGGAAAGGTGTAAGAATCCATTTGTTTTTTGGATGGATGATGAAGACAGAGGCACCTGAAGAAAACAAAATGGATAGGGCCCTGGCTGCCCCTGAGACTGCTTATCAAGAGGCCTGTGGTGGTTCCTGGAACTTGGGAAGGTAAGTGTACTCCAATGTCACACCCTGGTCTTGCTGTTACTGCTACGACAGTGAGCCCTTGCAAACACTGTTGCCTCAAAGGCCTTAGTGTGTTCCAAGACTCCAGTGCCGGTGTTTTCACTGCCAAACCTTCAGTGAACTGAGTGTGGATGAATGATTTTTCCCACCTCCACCACAGCTGTAGTGTAGACAAGAGCAGAATGTGCTGCTTGCAGCCATTAGAGTCTACAGCACCCAGAGTTCAGGGCAAGAGAAAGCTGAAATGCCAGTGGGTCACCTGGCTGCCTGAGGGAGTTCATGAGTGTTTTGAGCTGAAGTGGGATGAAGGAATTGAGGTTGCAATATAGATGTGTCAAAAATAATCTAAACATGGCTGAATGTGCTGAAGAGGTTAAAATGAGCATTTATCTGTGCTGGTATTATCTTATTTTGTAACTCTTATAGGAAATCATTCAGTGAGAGCAGAATTGCAGCAGTTAAGTGGATGACAAGCGTTAACATTTTTAAGGCCTTTAATTCTGCTTTTATCATTCCTACCTGTTGGGTCGAAAGTACTTTTTCAACTACCAAGCTGTAACCCACAGCAGGTCTGTGCTATCATCTTTGTTGGTCATTCTAGAAATAAAAAAGTAATTTATGTAATCTGTAAATAAACTTTCTTTCATGCTATAGATAATGCTATATCGTGAGCTCTTACTAAAACACCATTGACTAATGAACATTATATGTTTATATATATTTTTACTATTCATTCTCATTTAATTGTGACTATTAAATATCTATCTAGAATAGAAAGGATATTGCAATGTGAAAATTCTGCAGGTGCTTTGTTAATTTTTAGATAAATCGACACACAGCCTTTTATTTAATAATAATAATAATAATGTATTTCCCATAGTATTTAATTAAATTCTTCTGTGTTAAGTTATACACATTGTTTTTCACAAATAGCTATATAAGAAATGCAGTGTAATTTGGAGTTACATTGTACAAATGTGCCTTTGTGAAACCAAAAGGCCCGCGGTCCGTGCTCCCACCAGGGGGCAGGGCGAGACAAAAATTAAGGCGCATTAAAGGGAAAAAACCCAACAGCCCTGCTTTTAATTCCCCCTCGCTTTCTGCAAAGGCACAGTCTCTTCAGCTGTATGACTAGCTGAGTGAAAGCAAGTCTTCGGGGTTTTTTGCGGGGGGGCAGTTATGTAAACAATGCTTGGCTTCTGCTTCAGTGAACATATATGTATTGCTGCTTCTGAGATACAGTGTGTCCTCACAAACAGAAGTCCTATGATCTGTTTACAGAAGCATTTTTAAACTATATAAAGCTATGTAAAATTTGTATGTTTTCCATCTTGTAAGGAACAATTTTTTTTAAAAATCTACAGCTTTTTGGCTGTTATTTTTGTTAAACACAGTTTGAAGATAATCCTAGATGCTACAATTTAAGACTGTGGCACTATATTGTCCTTTGTAAAAACCATGTAGCAGGAGCCTGAGGCTTATGCCATGCCCAATTACATGAGAACTCTGATGTCTTAAGTGTTTCTTGTGTCTAGGAATAATACAGAAGGCAGCCTACTTTCTAAGATATTGCAGTGACCCACTTGTGCAATGATGGAAGGGGACCACTGACTGAAGCCTGTTTACTCCAACCATAAGTCAAGTAGCTGTGAGGAGCAAAAACTATTGCAAAAACTAGGTTTATTCGTAAAAGTGAATGTGCTTGTAAGGAATGCTGTTCATAATTAATTATAGCCTAATCTCATATGATTTGAGTACTCATCTCTGAGCACAAAGATCGTGAAAGACTTTTTAGTAATTACACCACAGAATTTAATATCTGTGAAAGGAGATGAATCATCTGAGAATAGAAAAATATCAACTAGTTCCCAGGCCACTCCAAATCTACAGCTGAGGTGTGAAGCCTTTACCTGTGGGTTGCTCACAGCCCTGATTTTACATGTATGCTACCAGAGGTACAAGTCACCAGGCACCGGAAACAGTGGTGAGAGTAACCAGGTTTTCATTCATCATAGCTTTGTATAGGAACACTCTAGCAGCAAAAAAGCAGCTGGAAATTGACAGTATGCTTAGCTTCGCTGAAGGATGTCCCAGGCTTAAGGAATGTGTTTCGGCAGTTACCAGCAAAGCAAGCCCCCCCTTGCTTAAGAGAAAGAGGTTCTCCTTATGACCTGTAATTAAAGACTCTACTAACTTGAGTATATCTGGAGCTTTTGTTTTTCACTTAAACTTTATGCTTCAGTATTGCATTTGGCTTAAGAGATGTTATTCAGGTAGGTCAACTATGTCAAACAGGTAGTTAGAATAAATACAAACAGATGTGGAAGGTCTGAATACTCAGAGGTGTAAATAACTGCATGGAGGACTGGCATATACTGTTTCATACCCACCACTCCTGAATCGAAACTGTGAATCTCAGCATGGTCCTCTGCACTGTCAAAGCTTAAACCACCACTTTTGGGTGGTGGCGGAAGTGACCACAGCACAGGAGTCAAGTAGCAAATCTGTTGCAATGACATGATCTTGATCATCTGCCAGTTCTCTTCCAAAGCAGCCAGAGACTTTGAGTATGTTTCTCCTACATCCTTGGGATTTCTTTCTCATTTCAAATATTAGAATTATAGGGGAAAAAAATTAAAAGTCCAGAGTCTGGAATGCTTCAGAATCTATATGTTTAAGAAATTATAGTTTTGGCTTTTACACAGACATGTCATAGACTCACAGACTCACGTAGGTTGGATGGGACCCAGGGTCTGCACTGAGTTCAAAGTAAGTTTCTCGGAGTTTTTAAAACCTCCAAGTGTGGAGACTTCTTGGGCTACCTGGGCAACCTGTTTCACTGCTTCAGTGTCCTGTCACTGTCAAAACCTCTTTCCTAATATCAAGTCAGAATCTCCCATTTTAGTTCACGCCTGTTGTCTCTCATCCTTCTGCCAGACATCTCTGTAGAAATCTGTATCTTCCTAAGGACCTTGTTGCAGGTATTGAAAGTCTCTGTTAAGTCACTATAAACCTTCTATATCAGTGCTCTGCAAGTGAATGTTTGTGTTCCCATATTTTCACCATGACTGTGACACTTACGTAACTGTGATACCATCTTTAGTTATTTTCTATACATTTAGATGGAATCTATAATACTCTTAAAGGTTATGGATCAGATTATGGTAAGTTCCCCTTAAATAGACACAAATAGATATGATATCTTAATATAAATATACAATATATCTATATGTATAACATATAGGTATGCATTACTATAGTAATATATAAAAAACCTCTATGTTTTAAGCAAGATATAAACATAATTTATGTTTCTATAAATTATATATATAATTTTATTTCTAACATCTGTCAAGCGCTTTAAGCAATTTTTGTACTGCTGTCCTAAAACTACTTCACAAATATCACGTGTTTAAGTGCAGGAAAGTAGTACCTTGTATCAAACAGCTCTAGTCTGGTAGGACTAGAACTGAAAATTTTCTGGTCTTATAAAAGAGTGAAAATTAAATATTTTACTATTATTACTGGCCTCATTCATTCCAGCAACATGAGTCAGCCCCCCCAAAAGAGAATAGAAACATCTATTAAGATTCTTTTGATTTCCCTTCATTTTTGCTTGTAGTTCCACTTGTTTCATGTTTTAATCTTTCCTCAGTGGCCACTGGAGTTAAAAACTTAACAATTTTCTGCTGCTGCAGCAACTTAAAGGGGCCAAAACGAAGGAATGGTGGGGGCATCTCTGCATACTTTATTTCAAAGGGAATGAGTTAGCAAGGAACAGATGAAGGTCTGTATAAGGCAAGCTGAAAAAAGGACTAAAGGGAAAAATTTCCTCAGGCATATTAGTATGCACTAACTTCCAGAGGTATAAATATCCACACAAAGTGGAAGCCAGAAACAATGCTTTTACTAATTTTTTTTTCTCAGTAGAACAATTCAGAAAGTGGCTTTGTGTGTGGGAGTTTCACAGCTGGCTGAAACACAAAGTCAGAAAGTTTTCAGCTAAAATGTTTGGCAGAAAAATTAAATTTTTTAAAGCAGCTGCAGAGACAGTTCTGTTCTGCCAGTGGTTTATCTCTCCTTTTCCTCCCTTGGGTTGAACTGCATGGTGCTCTTGCAGTGGTAGCATGGGGTTCACAGCGGTGCTGCTCAGGAAGCTCACTAAGTGGTAGAAGCTGCTGGTATATCTAATTGGTCTGTATTTCCACATCAGATGATAAGTTAAAACAAGTAGTATATAAACTTATAAGCACTTATATACAGGGCAACTATAGAATCATAGAATGGTTTAGTTTGGAAGGGACCTTGAAGGTCACATAGTTCCAACCCCCCTGCCATGGGCAGGGACACCTCCCACTAGACCAGGTTGCTCAAAGCCCCATGCAGATTGGCCTTAAACACCTCCGGGGATGGAGCATCCACAGCTTCTCTGGGCAACCTGTTCCAGTGCCTTACCACCTTCAGAGTGAAAAATGTCTTCCTAATATCTAATCTAAATCCTCCCTCTTCCAGTTTGAAGCCATTCCTCCTCGTCCTGTCACTACATGCCCTTGTAAAAAGTAGGTTCCGTTGTGTGACACTGAAATATATTAGTATGGATAAAGCATGCTTAAATAATTAAAGTAAGTCCAAATTCTGAATTATAAAGCTAAAATCAGATTCAGGTTAGTGAAATGAATCTATGGGGTTACCCTGCATATAATGGAAGTCAGAACCTGCATCATATGCAGTGGTAAATAAAATCAGTGTGCATGCTATGCACAGTAGTGATTGCAAAAACATGTTCTAGCCACACCTATGTTGCCTGGATACAATTGATTAATGTGTGATGGATGCAATTTACATTTTTTTCTAAAGCAAATTATAATATGGAATTTCAAATCAGTTAAGATACTTTGCAGCAAATGGCAACTTGCAGGAAAAAATAAAATAGTGAACTGAAGAGAAGAGAATCTGAGAATAACAGTATAAAATTTCCCCTTGATATAATTGTGGTTATGACAGTGAATTCAAAGTTTCTTCAAAGCCCTTCATATATGTACTGCTTTTTTATCTGAGAATCCCAGGAGAGCTATAAACATTAATTAATTAACCTTCTTAATAATTCTGGGAAAGAAAATCGGTAATTATTATGAGATACTCATTTTAGAGTGGCAAGACAAGGCACAGAGAAGTAAAGTAATATACATAATGTTCTGAAGTAGTTACAGTGTGAATTCTGACAGGTAAAGTTGGGATCTGAGAACAATTAAAAAAAAAGTCACCTCTGGGATATTTTAGATTGACAACAAGAAATAATTTTCTAATCTTGAGACTCTTGTTCTTTTAACTATTGGACCTAAAAACTGTCAAACATTAGTTGTACAGCAATCTGGATTTCAGTAGCTATAGGAACAGATGTAAATACCAATATCTCTTATGGTGAATTATCTTCTATTTGATAATTTTCTAGACTTCTTTGGATCAAAAAATTCCAAGAAAGTCTTGGCTTCTCAAGTGTTTTTCTAACATTTATAGTACAGCTAGAAGCCTTAAAAGATGAATACAGCTGATGGCTTGTGTACTAGTAGGTAATCTTTTCTTAAAGAAGTCTTTGCTTTAGAGCAGTGGCTTGAGGAAGCCTAAGTCATTATTTTTAATGCTAGTGTTGATGCTACTATGAATTTTATGAATTCTTCCTGATGTGAAAGTAGTATTTTGGATCATAAAAAAACCCCAACAAATTAAAATGCAGACAAAAATGTAAAAGATGGTGTGTAATCTGATGTGCTTTAATGAAGAAAAACCTCATGGTCAGCACTCAAATTTTATGTGAGGATAAACAAGAATCCTACAGGAGGAGCAGGGAGGGGAAAAGTTGCTCCTAAAAATTCCAGTAATGCAGCTAAGAATAGTTATTTAAATTTATTGTTATGTTCAGTGACAACTATTGTTATACTGAAAAGAAAAAGACGGAGCAGTGATTACAGTTGTTTCTCCTTAGGTACTTCTATTTGAGTCGTAATGTGATGCTTTGACTCTCTTCCTTTGTCCCCTAAACTACAGGCGGATTATATAAGCCCAGCCAAAGGAGAGAAAAGGCAATCTCTGTTTCTGCCCATATTTGTAGGCTGATCTTGGAGTAAGGAGTCTCTTATAACTTGGGACTAGTCATTTGCAGCTTCAGTGGACAGTGAAAACACTAGCTGTACAGTTTTCAGGTAGGGCCTAAAGCCATGCGATTCCTGTGGCCAGGAGGTGAAAGAGGGGTCCTATACACTGCCAATATACATGGAGTCCTATTAATTGGGGGATCATAGAATCATAGAATGGTTTAGGTTGGAAAGGACCTTAAAGATCATCGAGTTCCAACCTCCCTGACATGGGCAGGGACGCCTCCCACTAGACCAGGTTGCCCAAGGCCACGTCCAGCCTGGCCTAGAACAGGGTTTGGTAGATGTCCAGATTATCTTTACTGTGTCCATACGTTGAGCTTTATCTTTCCATTGCTGAAAGAGAAGTGGCTGTGAAGTTAGCTGATTTTCCCTGTGTGATAAATTCACATCCAGGTGTGAAGAGCTGCAGACTTGCACTTGGCTCGGCTGCAGTGCATTCCACCGTGTTCAGTTCCGCCCTTTGTGGTCTGATGAAGCTATTTCAGAGCCCTTCAGCTTTGATTTCACATGTATCTACTTTTCTTCTCAGCCTCATCAAGGTGTAAATTAGAACACTCTTCATTAAATACCTTATACAGATTATTAGCTCCAGCCCTGATGACTAAGGCAGAATTCTTCCTTGGGTGAGCAAAGTACAGTGTAGATGCAATGTACTCTTTCCTCGGGGCAAGTTGGAATGCAATATGTGAAAATAATCTATAGATAGATATATACATTTCGTGGAGCAGGAATCTCCTTCAGTTTTTTTCCCCTGTATCTTTCATTTCTTTTATAACATTGGTTCTGTGAGTAAAGTATTTTATAAAATAAATATATTTAATGTTGGTTTAACTGAGAAAATGGAGAGGAATAAAAAAAGGACATAAATCTAACAGAAAGGCTATAGATATCTTCTTGGCTTGCAGATATCTTCTTCAGCGCTGTTTCCATGGAAATTATTTATAGTGCCTGGAGGGAGTGAAGTGCAGGTCACAGATCCGCAGAGCTACAGTAGGCTCTCAGCCCAGTTAGGCAGAATCTGACGACAACAAATGAGAATGTCTTTGAATGGAGCTCTTCTGCTTTCAGAGGAAAATGTAATCTCTTATAAAAATGTGGCTTTGAAAGAAAAATATTAATCTCTATGGCAGTTTGGGGTGAAATTGGAACCAAGACCTGTCAGTTTTCATAATGAAAACAGCATCAAACTCTCTTCCCTCCATTCCCTCTCCCCTTACTGCTTGAAGTCGTTAAGGGTTTCATCCCATTTATTAAAGCAGAATTCTAAGTACCATTTTACATAATCACCATCTATTCCAGTTTGGCTAATTATTTTACCTCTTGAATGTCTTTCTGGCGTATGCTGAAACAGAGCACAAAAGACAAATCTGGCAAATGCTGTGGATATTGCCAATCATCATGAAGCATATTCTGCATTTTATTTACATCAAAATATATTCTATATAAAATATTGAAACATACATGGTTTTCTTTACATATTATATTAATGTATGCATGTATGTGTATTACATATACGTATACTTTTTCTTCTCCAAAAGTTAGAAAATACATTATATAACAATTTGCATGACAGCCTTTTGTGGAAATGAGTGCTTCATATAAAGAACTTGTAAACAGGGGTGAACGGTTTGAATTTGAGTATCAGTCTTTCATTTTGTCACAAATTACTTGGCAGCATTAATGCAATATTTAAGGAGTTTCTTACCCCTTCTGTCAAGAAAAGACCCTTAGGGGCGTTTGATTCATACAGATTCATACCCTACACTGAAGACAAAGATACAGATCCCCTCTCGTTGCCCTGGAACAGAACAGGATGGTGACCTGGGTATTGAGGCCTGTGTTGATTTGCAGTCAGAACCGTGTAAAATGGGATGGAGCTGGGTGTGGCATGTTGGTCATTAGTTCTCACATACACTGCAGAAAGATGAATTTTTAGCAAGGAAACTGTATAACCATGGCGGAAGTCCTTCCAAGTGCATTTGCGTTTCAACTGTTTATAGTTGGCCTTCTATAGGCAAGGTCTAGTGACTGTCTGTAGTTACCACAGCGTGAATCTATTATTGGTCTATTAGCAAGAAAACTGAAAATGTTTTAAATTTTTCTCCTTAAGAATTTTGAAACCAAAAGAAATTCGTTATTCTCATTATGATTTTTTTTTTTTTCCAAGAGAGAGTCATTTGTTTCTTAATTGCTTTCTTCCTGGTACTAGTTCCCTATACTCTTCAAAGTTTAAGATATGCCATGGAGTTACCTGTGGCCCATGCAGGCTCTCTGTGAACCAGATACTGTGGAAATAGCTACAATATGAGAGTGTGTGACCAGACATTGTTTTTTCCATTTTGTTGGAGAAATGCAGGTTATTTGATATGAGGGTAAGTCACTTCAGAATGACTTCATCTGTATTCCAGGAAAAGAATGAACGCAGGAGAAAGATAATGAAATGGAATGTCCTAAAAAATATTTTTGTTAGGATGGTAAATATTACAGTAAGAATGTTAATATTTCTCATTTGATTTTGCTTTCCATCTTTGAATTCTTGTACTGTTGTATAATGCATTTCCGGTAGTTTAATAAAAAATGTAAATGACAGTGAATATTAGTAAACACTCTGAAGTGTTTAACAAGCAGCTCTACACAAATAAATCCAATTCAAATTGTTTAAGCCACAAACCCTGACTTTAGGTCTTGCTTACAACTACTTTTCAGATTTAGTTTAGTGTCTGAAAGGTTCTGCCTACTGTAAAGCGACACATTTTCCTGTAACTTCTTAGCCAAATGAACTGTGAAAATTTGGAGATATTGAAGAAGTATTGAAGACATGCCATGTTTGCTGGTTGTATCAAGCAAGTAAATTCTATGGCATTCTAACTGCAGTGACAAGATTCATTAATGCAGATCAATTTTCTTTTATTTTGGGTTATTTTATTTTTTTTTATGGAAAGGTAAGGTTTTACCATTCTAAAATTGTCTACAAATTAAGGGGAAAAATTATGTATCTTACTGATCCGTTTCTTTTTCTTCATTTGACTGACGTAGTATAATATGAGCTTTTGTAGTCTGTGTATCTCTCCTCATCCTACCTTCTCAGAGGGAAAACAAGTGTTGAATTTTCAATTCCATACAAGTGTTGTGACAAAGTCTCTCTACTTTTTCCCCTGCCACCCCTACTTTCCAATATCCATTCCTTTTTTCTTTTTTTTTTTCATTTGGAAGATACTCTTCAAATTAGCACAGTGTTTCCAACAGTTTAATTAGCTAGGCCTCTTTACTGCTCAGGTGAAAAATCTTAGAGGTGTCTGCTGGCTGGAGGTTAAATATTAACCACAACCTAGAAATTCAGCACTAACCTCATTAATCCATTTGAAACCATCTGTCATAAAAAGATGCAATATGCCACATCACTTTTTTTTTCCCCTTTGGCATCTGCCAATTAATTTTTAATCTCTGAGAAATGTGTTGTTAAATTCAGTAATTTTGTGGCCGTGCTTTTGTCAGTTTGGATATCTTGGCTGATATTTATTAAGATTGCTTCCATTAAAAGAGGCTCCGTTTGAAATCTTTTCTATATGGCAGTAAACAATTCTTCCCTTGGTGTCATCTTTTCTTGTTGGGACGGACTGTTCTGAACAGCAGTATGCACAAAGCTGTTCTCCCTAGGAGATGCTCTTGGGAAAAGAAAACGAGCAAAACAAAACCAGCCCATATGCTCCCTTCTTGTGCAAAATGTGTTCAGATTCCCTCAGTGGTATGGACTGGGTATGGAATGAAATATCTTCAATGCTGGGATATGCCCATGCATGTTGTGCTCCATTCCTATATGCATGGACTGAATGCAGTAAGGGTTGCGAGTCTTTCCCAAAAGACATGGTTAATGGAAGATGGAGTACTTAAGTGCTTTCTACAGTATTAAAGAGAGTAAAGCTGTATGCGTTTCTAGGACATCAAACTGTTACAGACTGAATCCAGGCTGTCTCTCTAACTGTGGTAAGAGATTCAGCAGAAGATAATTTCATATGTTGTTACCAATGGTGGTGGTATGAAGACATGTAATAATTAACTCTTAAAGATTTAGTTTTACACTGATGGGAATAATTGTTGTAAGAAAAAGCACTGATGCACCATTATGGCTGGCTGAACAGGGCACACTTAGGTATTTCAATGCTCCTTCTTGACATTCAGTAGCATACTTAGATCCATGTGGATCCTTTTGCATAGCCACTGAAAAGAAACCTTATTTTTCTTCACAACAAGCAAGATGGACTACTTCACTTTTCGAGGTGTGTTCATTTATTACTTTTTCTCATTGTGCTCTGAAGCTATTCCTTGGTAAGAGAAGGCTTACATCAATGACAGTCTTCTGAAAAATAAATTTTTAGCGGAGCATTAATCAGCAATATTCTTTTTGCTGCAGGTCTTTTATACGAGCTTGTCCAGCGCTGTAGAAAACTCTTTTTTGCTTTTGGAGCTGGAGATAAAGAGATGCTGTTTCTGACTATATTTTGCCCTCAAATTCCCATGCATATAATTGCAGTGGTAATTTGCTAATTGCTTGCTTTTTTTTTTTTTTTAATCTACAAAAACCCTGAATATAAGCAGTCAGAACCCCGAATATGTATCCCAAGAGAAGCTCTAAAATATAATTTTGTAAGAATGAAGCAATATTTTAAACCCAACGGATCCTTCTATTATGATGGTATCCCTATTTTTGAATTGTATAGCATCTAGATTTGTGTTTCATTAAAATAATACTATCATAAAGTTGGATGGTTTCAACTCTGCTGTCATAATAATGTTTTGACATAATACAGCTGCTTATTTATCTTATAAATTGCTAAGGCGTGGTTTTTAATTGATAATTGGTTAGCAAACTGGTATTTTAATTTAGTAGCCATCGTCTGCTCTGTGTAGAGGCTGAAAGGAATTGCCTGCTAGAAATTAGTACACTGTTTAGCTTTACAGTTATGTGCGAAGAGAAGGGCAAGTCTCCCCTGATGAAAACCTTGCAATGATTTGCTTTTTCCTGAGGTGCTAATTGAAGCTTAGCAATGAAAAAAGATCAGATTGGCAGCGATTAGTGTGAACTCTTACAAAGACCTGTACCCACTTCTGAAAATTTCACTCATCTAAATCACTTCCTTGGCTTTTGTTTTTCATTGCTTCAGATTAATCTCATTATTCTATTTCACCAAAGTGAAATAAGTAGCAAAAAAATGTAGGGTAAATGGTTTCTTTTCAGCCCATGAGTAGCCACATGCTTATCAGTCAAGCAGAAAAGTAATACCCATTAATGTGAATAATGCTTCCAGACTCAGTTTTGCACAGTACTGTCTTTTTTTTTATTTATTATTCTTTTTTTAGTTTTTTATTTAGGCAACCTAGCAGAGTGAGTCTTCTGAAATACATTTCACAGAGATGACTTCATAAATGAATTTAACACAATTGTCCCAAATTTGTTAAGAACTCTGAGATGGACATCCCTGATGAAATATTCAGGAGATATTTAGTTGTTCTGCACAGTTCTCTACTAGCCATTACCATGTGGTAGCTCTACAGAGACATAAAATATACACTACCTGAGATTTTCTTATAACACTTCAGCTTTATTACTCTTTCTCTAGAGCTTATTTCACAGCAGCTTGTGCAGAACCGTTATGAATAAACATCTACTGTGTTTACATAGCCAATCCATACAACTATGAATAAGACAAAATGGTAATTCTTCTGCAGTTTACTGCACTTGCGAGAGGTACTTCTTTCTATAGTCATTATTTTATCTTTTTCTCTCTCTAGGATTTTAAAGTATCAGTGCAGTAGCTTGTACATGTGAGCAAGATGATATACAATGCACACTGAAGAATTCTACGCAAATAAATAATTAGCTGTCTGGCACGAAGGTGTATTTGAGAGGAAAAGCACTTAGTGTAAGCTGAAGTGACCATAGGTAATGTAGTTATGGGGCTGTGTCAGTTGCCCGTTGTCCTGTTGGCACTTAAAGCTTAGATTTCCTATTACAATTCCAGGATAATTATGCAGCTCCCAGACATGAATGGCTTGGTCAGTCCCAAACCAGAGTATGTTTGCAGTTGAAATCAAATGCAGTGAATGCTCTTGGATTCTGCTAATTAAGGCTGACACTGAAAGCATGGAAGAGAAATGTGTAGATAAATTGTGTAACTGCCTTCAGCTTAGATCTGTAATAGTAATTACATATGGAAGTGCACAAAGCAGAATGATTAATTTTTCTTCTTATGACTCAAGCCTCACTCTGGACTTGTGCTAAGGACTGTTTTGTATGAGCTATCTGCAAATGGGTATCTGGTCATTTGGGCTGGGAAGGCAAAAGAAACCAGATCTGATTCTAAATGAAACCATTCCTTTGAGTGAAGGTGGCTGTACAAGCTGGTGTGTCTTATTTGTACTAGTCTAGTGATCTAGCTAAAATCAGGAGGATTTTTTGCCTTTTGAATTTGAATAGAATAGAATATTTCAGTTGGAAGGGTCGCACAATGATCATCTAGTTCAACTGCCTGACCACTTCAGGGCTGACCAAATGTTAAAGCATGTTATTAAGGGCATTGTCCAAATGTCTCTGACAGACGTGGGACATACCTCTCTAGGAAGCCTGTTCCAATGTTTGACCACCCTCTTGGTAAAGAAATGCTTCCTAATGTCCAGTCTGAACCTCCCGTGGCGCAGCTTTGAACCATTCCCATGTGTCCTATGACTGGATCCCAGGGAGAAGAGACCAGCACCTCCCTCCTCACTCCCCCTCCTTCGGAAGCTATAGAGAGCAACGAGGTCATCCCTCAGCCTCGTTTTCTCCAAACTAGATAAACAAAATCCTTAGCTGCTCCTCACAGGACATTCCTTCCAGCCCCTTCACCAGCTTTGTTGCCCTCCTTTGGACACGTCCAAGAACATAAACATCCTTCTTAAATTGTGAGGCTCCAAACTGCACACAGTACTTAAGGTGAGGATGTACCAATGCTGAACACAGTAGGATAATCACCTCTTTTGACTGGCTGAATTATGTATGGAAAACTTTGATATGATCTTTCTGTCTGCAAAGGAAAGACCTTGTCATCGTATCATCTTATTGCAAAGACTAGGATTGCACAGATATCTAGTCTAACCTCAAAGCGTGGTCAGCCATCAGCTCAGACCAGGTTGCTCAGGGCTTTGTTCAGTCTGGAAAACCTCCGAGGAGGGAGATGGCACAGACTCCTTGGGGGACCTGCTCCACTACATGACTGCTTCACAGTGGGGAAGTCTAGTCCCTCCTTATAACCAGCCTGAGCCCCTCTTGTTTCAGCTTACCCCTGCTGACACTCACTCTCCCACCGTGCACCACTGTGAAGGGCCTGGCTCTGTCTCATCCATAACCTCCTTGCAGGCACTGGCAGGTTGCCAGAGAACTGGAAGATATGTTTGAAGCACTGTTTATTTCAGTCGTATTTCTGTATTCCTCTTGAATGTTACATAATAGTATGTGAAACAGCATTTAGATCCAACAAAATGTGTTGAAGCATCCCTGAGTATTTTTGTTTTTTAAGTCTCAAGCTTTCATAAATTCAGATTTTATGGGAGCAATAAGTATGCAGTGTTTTTTCTTTCTTCCCAAACGGACTTTTAAAGCTCCTTGGGGTGGGGAGAAGAAATGAAAAAAATAAATCCCCCCAAACAAACAAAAAAACCCCACCACCAAACAACCACCACAAAACCACCCCAAAGAGAAAAAAGGTAAATTTTGATTTTTCTTGGATTTCTAATTCCCTTCAGACTAACATTCAGTGTGGCTGTGAAGTGTGCATGAGCAAGTGTTGGTGAAACTTCTCTCATAACAGAGCTATTGGTGTGTTCACAATCAATGAAGTCTTAATGCTTCCCTTTCACTTTAGGTGCATGTGAATATAGGCTGACTTTTTTTTTTTAATTAGGATCTCAAGCATGGCAAAGTAATCATAGAATGGTTTAGGTTGGAAACGACCTGGAAGATCATCAAGTTCCAACCCCCCTGCCATAGACAGGGACACCTCCCACTAGACCAGGTTGCCCAAGGCCATGTCCAGCCTGGCCTTGAACACCTCCAGGGATGGGGCCTCAACAACCTCTCTGGGCAACCTGTTCCAGTGCCTTACCACCCTCAAAGTGAGAAACTTCATCCTAACGTTTAATCTAAACCCGCCCTCTTCCAGTTTATAGCCATTTCCCCTCGTCCTATCACTACATGCCCTAGTAAAAATCCTTCCCCAGCTCTCCTGTAGGCCCCCTTTAGGTACTGGAAGGCCGCGTTAAGATCTCCCCGGAGCATTCTCTTCTGCAGGCTGAACAGGCCCAACTCTCTCAGCCTCTCCTCATAGGAGAGGTGCTCCAGCCCTCAGATCATCCTCGTGGCTCTCCTCTGGACACGCTCCAGCAGGTCCATGTCTTTCTTATGTTGAGGACTCCAGAGCTGGATGCAGTACTCCAGGTGGGCTCTCATGAGAGTGGAGTAGAGGGGCAGAATTACCTCCTTTGACCTGCTGGCCACACTTCTTTTGATGCAGCCCAGGATGCGGTTGGCCTTCTGGGCTGCGATTGCACATTGCTGGCTCATGCTGAGCTTCTGGTCAATCAGCACACCCAGGTCCTTCTCCTCAGGGCTGCTCTCCAGCCATTCCCCGCCCGGCCTGTATTTGTGCTTGGGATTGCCCCCACCCAGATGTAGGACCGTGCACTTGGTCTTGTTGAACTGCATGAGGTTGGCTTGGGCCCACCTTTTCAGCTTGTCCAGGTCCCTCTGGATGGCATCCCTCCTAGATCTGTTTGTTCCTCAGTAAAAAATGTACAATGAAATAGGAAATAACACTTATTCCAGTGCTGAAATTTTTATATCTTTGATGACAAAGAATGATATTGAAATCACAATGGGAGAAATTAATTTCTGTCACGCACCAGTGGTTGACTTCCTAAATCTATTATTAATGAATTACAATTGTTTAAATCAGCACTGGATGTGGTAACATGAATTTTGAAATTTATTTAATAAGGATAATCAATGTGTGTTGGAAGGCAGTTCTAATAAAGCCTCTTAGAACAAGATGAAAGAAAAAGGAAGATAATTCTACGAGTTCTTGTTCCGCTAGCATCAATGGAGACCTTGTGAAAATGAAAAGGGAATTCGGTTCAAAGATCAAACACAGAGGTATATAACTTTTCTTGAATATGTTTACATTTACAGGTTGGCTGTAAGATAGCCACAACAAGCGCAATGAAATTGCATGGAAGCTTTAGGAAATAGAGTGCTGTACATATGGCATAGGAAAACTGTATCTTTGTGAGCAGTAGGAATGCTGTCTTGCAGGTCTGTTCAAGTTGCTTGCTTTAAGGAAACAATTTTATGGTTATCTAGTCCACTGAATATAGACACACCTATTGCTGCATTGTACCAGTGCTGTTTGTAACCATGGCAAAGGGAAAAATTGACTCTTAGGACTGTAGTAATAATACTATCGTACTGGAGTTGGGGAGTACAAGACCAGGCGTACTACCTGGACTCTGCCCCGTTTGAGATGCATTAGTAGGAAATAAGTGGCTGAGAGTCAGATTTAATTTAAATGCTCCTACATTTACATTTCAGATAATTGATTCTTGGGTTTATGCAGTTTTTTGACTCCCTCTTCTGGTTGACTCCTGTTTCATTTTTAACTTTTGTGTTCTCATAAGTCCCTGTGATGTCTAATAAACCTGGAAATGAGAGCACATTACTGTCAGGAGCACAAATTTCTTCTCAGTAAGTGTTGAATCTGTTCCTCTAGTTAAGTAATAGCAACACCGATGCATGTAACAGTATCAAGTAACACCAAATGCTGGCTCTTTTTTTTTTTCTTTTTCTTTATTTGCAAGTAACAGACTAGTTTTTCAGCACAGCACTTGTACTTTGAACCTCTTCTTGTTCCTCTTAAATTTTGGTAACTTTCTCACCAGGAGTTAGAGACCAAATGACAGCTATATTCACTTCAATAAAGTGCTGTGAGGGGTTATTTAGTTCAGTGGCTTCTGCTTTCTGCACGCTTTTCTTTTTCCTTTATTTTCCTCAAAGCATATTCACTTTGCTTTGCTTTTTGTGGTTCCTAGTTTAGGCGGATGATCTTTAACACTGCTTTGTCAGACTGTTAGCTTAAGCAGTGCTGTAATACACTAGAGTCTTTGCTTTGAAATCCAGGAGCTCAATTTACTTAACAAATGTAGCCTCCACAAAAGTTAATGGAATTAAACCAGAGCTCTGACTTGACTCTCACATCTTAGCACTGAAAATAATTTTTCTGTTTACTTGTTCTAGCCCACAACTTAGCACTGCTCAGCCTTTGACCTGGAGAAGCTCTGAGCTGCAGCTTTTTGTGTGAGTTCAGTAGAGATGGTCATGGAGACTTTACACACAGAATGATTATTTTGAAGGTATTTTTACCTTCCTGCCAAAAAACTGGAGTAATATGTTACTTAAAATCCCTCCTAAATTGCAGATAAAGATCCCTGTGTTGTCTGTACAATAATGACCAGCACTATCTGACAGTTTGTAGTTGCCCAGAATTTCTATTCTTTGCTTCTTTCTGACCCTCTGCAGTGGCCTTGCAAACAAAATCATACCAGCTATATTTATTTATTGACACTCCCCTCTAGTTTTAGCACTGTTTGCCTTTTTCCTCTGCTGGGTCTTACATTTCTATATTTTTGGAGTTCCTTAAACAATATCTTAGACAACAAAGACAGCTGGTTTCCTTTTAGTCTTACACTGTGAACAGAGTACTTTGTTCTCTTATCTTAAAAAGGACGATTCTCGTGTTACTACTGTCACTAACCACTAGACAACGTTCATCACTATCAGCTGAATTCTTTTCACTTGTTGCAAAAATATTACTTAGAATGAAAAAAGTAACACAATGGCATGAATTTCATATACAGCAATACATTAACTACCTAAAGTTATGTAACAGTAGGAAGGTAAAATGGTGACATATATAAGCCCCACTCCAGTAGATTTTAATGTGGATTTGAGACTTTAAGCTTACTCTGCAACAGAATCTGGCTGACTTGCTGACAGCCTTCCCCCAAACAATGGAAATTTTTGTCTCAAGTCTGAGTATCCAAAGTGTTACGTGCATTGTGGCCATGTTTACTCATGAATGCTTAAGTGCATGCAGTGAATACCTTAGCCTTTGAACATTTGTGAGTTCAATGGAAAAACCCCAAAGATTCATTATATAAAAAAGATGAACAAATTGTTTTCACACAAGAGTTGTGGATCACATTTTCAAGGGCACAGCAGAAGTCTCACTGTCCCCACCTACTAATTCCAATGTTCATGCATGTCACTGTGCACGCATAGCACATGTTGGTCCATCTTTAGTTAATTACTTTGTGCGCATGAGTTCAGTCATTGCATATACAAATCAAAACACCGGAGCAATGCAAATAGGGAAGCCTTGTAACAAACAGCCCCCAGTCTCTTAATCATTTCAGTGGAAGTAAAAATTTGGGGTAGAAAATGTTCTCGCTTCTTAGCATCCGGTCTTAGACCCGGATGCTGATCATTTAGATGTTCTTGAATGGAGGTTTTTCTTCCAGTCTTCAGCTGGCTGCAATTATATTTCTATCATCTTTCATTTTAATCTGTGCTTTTTTTTTTTTTTTTTTAAATCTTACTAAATATGAAAGCAGAAGCAAGGAAAAACATCTGCTGTAGAAAATATTCTGAATTGCAGTTTAGAGAGCTTATGAATACTGTAGGCTTATCACTTGTACAAAACTATGTGGGTGGCACGCTGTCAAGTGCAGACAGCATGGTGGGAGATCCCAGTATGGAAATCTTTTTTTAATAGTAGTGAAAAGATGAAAAAAGGATATTTGGAGGGAAAAGGCTTGATTTGGAGGGTGAGAATGTCATGTTGCACACAAATTAAATTACTGTATGAATTTAGACAGATATGACGTGATTAAAGATCCATGTGCTTAATCCACCAAGTCATTATAGAGCTCATTAGCATCATGTGGGAAAATTCCAGCTGAGAACTTTGGGCTGATTTACATGAATAAGAATTAACTATGGATCTCAGGGAATTGGCCTTGTATTTCTAAAATCTAAATATTTCATGCTCTTCTGTGAACCAGGAAGGTTTTGAAAACTCAGCTGTGCTTTTTCACTAGTAAAACTGTATGGTTTTTGGTTCTGTTGTTGTTTTCAGCTCTTTCGTTAGTGCTTCTACCTGGCTTTAATGTTGCTATGTCTACCAGCTGGGTCTCTAGCTAACTCTTAAGAAATATTATCAGAAGGAGTTTGAGAAATGGATGATTGGGCTGTACAAAATAAATATTGTGGGCTCTGACAGAATGTAAAAGATTGTACTTATTACCAGAACAGTCTTCTGATTTCCAATATAAATGCCATCTAATATGTGTGTTCTAGACTTGCCTGCCATATTTTCCTGCCAATTGCTGTATGCTTAGCCTGCCTGTCATTATCCCCCTCAGCTTTTTTTCAATGATTGTGCATTTTACACAAGTGCAAAAGAGAAGCAAATTAAAAGGCTTTTTGTGTGTAAGATACTTTACAGGCAGCTCACCTGCTGGAAATGAAACAATTCTGCATTTGTGACAATTTTCTCCCCTGCATGTAATGTTTATTCCACAAAAGGCGTGATTGTGAAGATAGTTATTTGATGATGCATTAGTTAAAGTGAATAAAAACATGATTTTGGATATGGTTTAAACCAAGCCCTTCAATTTTTGATAAAAGTAATTCACAGCAAGGCAGAAAATTGTTTTCCCATCCTATAAATAATCACTATTTAAATACCTTCTTTATTGTAATGAAATTTGGACCGTTGAAAATATTAATGAACTTACATTATGGAAAAAAGGCAGCTAGGAAAATTGAAACATTTAATTAAAATTATTTTGGAATATTTATTTTATATTATAAATTTATGTGTTCACATATAAAAGGAAATTCTAACCAAAAGTAGTATTTTCTGTGTTTTGAAAAAACAGCATAAGCTATTTGGATATCCATAGACATTTTTTCATTTCTCTTATACAAGAAATCTGTTTAAGTGTTTCTTTTCCACAAAATGTTTTAGCTCTGACAATGCCATGTTTTTAATTTGAAATATTTAGTCAAATGTTTCTCATCTACCTCCAGTACAGACTTTACCCTTACATCCATTTTTGATCTAACCAATACTAGAATTGGTTACTTCACTTTAATTAAAAAGACAATATTGGACATTTTTTGTATTTTAAATGACTTCAGTAAACTGAGCAGACCCACTGTTTTATTGATCTTTGTAGTGCTGCGTAGTCACCAAAATATTATAATGAAAACTTCTATGAGAGCTTTCTCATTGGCTCTGCGGGACCTCAGAATTCACTATTGTCCAAACCTGCATTTTTTCCTTCGAGTGTAGAAAGTTTAGGATGATCTGGTGGAGTTAGGAGCCCAAAGGTGAGGCAATAAAGATATGTGTATAGATTACCAGGCACCCTGCTGCAGAAGACCCTGACAGACTAAAAGCTTTGGGGGCTTTGTCAGTAGGTCACAGGAGAATAGGGCCATATGGCAGTCCCATGCACATGTGATACAATTTGATTGCACTTAGTAGGCAACTTGTGCAGTACAGGAGCAGTTTCTCTGGGCATTCACTGTAGTTATTTTCTAGATGAGCTACTGCTTTATCTCTTATCTGAGACATGGGCTGGATCCTGGAGGCCTTTGACACGTACTATGAGACAACATTTTTTCTCATGATACTGTCTGCAGCTTAGCTATGGCTTCACGTTCTTCTAGGTAACAAATGGGACTGCTAGTTGAGTTTTCAGATCCTTGCTAGTGGAAACAAAAGAGTCAGAATTATAGTTGCATTCTTTGTGTGTATTGCATAGCTATATACTGTGGCCTGCAACCTGCATACAGACAGAAGGCTGCCCACAAACTAGCTCTAGTCTTTGTTCTGCTACAGTGGATAGTTCTGCTAGTTCAATTCATAAAGTCCATCAGCTGTCATAATTTTTTCCTCAATTTTTTTTTTAAATTATGGTACTTCTAAGAAAAGTGAAGCTTCAGGTTCTTGCTTAAGCATTCATGTAAGAAGCATCACTTAAGCATTTTATAGAGTATTGGTTGTGTGAAGTAGGACGAGAAAGTATCAAACGTACCAAATGTGCTCTGCTTCAGAAATTTATTATGTTTCTGAGGCATCAGTGCTCGGTTTGTGCAGCAATGCTGGGTTCTGGCTGTCTTCTCTAGACTCACTTCTTACGGTTCCCTTAGGCACTACACCTTGCTAATGCCATGCTGGTTGTGACAAGGGGATGACTTCTTCAAGGAGTGTTTTAGTGTCTTTGTGGAAGAACAGAAGTTATTGTAGGTCAGCACTTTGTCAGGCTCCATGGACTATAGTTCCAGTAGGCTCTCTTCAAAATATACTACAGTGGGATGGACCTGAAATTCAAGATTTTCAGACAGATTGATGTAAAATTTTCTGCCAACTAATGATATTTAATGGAAGTTTTGCTGTTTCACACCATAACGTACTTAGTGTTCTGTGGGTGTGACAAATTCTGATCTTCAAATGGATTAAATTTGTCTCATGGACACCATGGGTCAGAATTTGTTTCCCTTGGCTTAGAATTAAAATATTAGCAAGAGGATTTAATGTAAATCCTTACTTAAGGGTGTTAAAGATTAAAGTGAGTTCTGATTAGCATACATCTTTCAGTCTCTGCTCCCTGGCCCCTCGCAGCTGCCCATAGGTACCATCTTTTAAGAAACAGCACAGAGAGATTTTATTAGTTCATCAGAACTTGTTGGGACAGCCCACTGTGAAAAGCAAATCCATCATGACTTTAGGCTATATAGTTCCCTGAGTAGGGAATCATAATCATTGTGCATTTGCCAAGTGCCTAGGAAAGTTCTGTAATGAATAAATCTTGTAAAATAATTCTAATCTCTCCTTCTCTGTCCAATCCTTCTCAAATGAGATAATCCTTTGTAGTGTTTCTTGAGTTGAAGTTCATTGTTTTCGAAGTTAATGCAAATTCAGATATCTAAATAAATAACCTAAATGTCATCCAGTGCTTTCGTAAAATTCAATAGAAGGTGCAAGCATCCAGTGCTTTTGAAAATGAAGTTGTGCTTCATTGGAATTGGTAGCTAAAATGTAATTGCTTTTAGTTGAACCATGAATCCAATCTGGATATTTAAATATGCATTATAATAGAGCCTGGACACCAGCTGCCTGTGTGTCACTTGTGCTTTAAATTTTGGCCTCATAGCCCACTTTCAAAAACCCAGGTCTGAAAGTGTGGAGATTTTTTCTCAACTGGGAGAACAACCTACTAGTTAAATATCTAAAAGTGGACTTCCATGCTAGTGTTCTTCAGATTTCAGAGCTTTGGTACAAAGTTGTATCGGTATTAAAACAATATTAACGACATTGAAATGTTAAAGAATATTTCCTTCATACCACACAGTCAGGTGCTGTATAGTCATGAAGATCTTATGGCAAGGTACTGCACTAGAATATAAATGCTATTGTTACAATCCTGTTTAATTTTAAAATTTGGTTTATTTATAAAATTTACAGAATTTTAAAATGCTGATTTAAAATGAGCAGGAGTGCACAAATATACATACACAAAAAGCAGTTGCTAGCATTTGTAAAAGCCTCAAACTTTTTTCTAATTATAGACTAAAATATAGTAATGTTTTTTCTTTTATTCTCATAAAAATCTGCATCTCCATATTATACTAATTGTTCATTTTTGATGTGTATATATACTACTATGTATATATTATATATAATACATACATATTATGAAGTAAGAGTTCAGGACTTATAGCTGGCCTAAATCATGTTCCTAGTGCTGTGGCGTTTGATCTTTCTGGTGTATCTAAAGTTCCCCCTCCACTTTTCACTTATAATACTTCTAACGTTCTTTACACATATTGTTAGTGAAGCTGTGATAAAAGGTAGCAGCGGTAAGTGACATCATTGATAGATTGTTGGCATTTTGGGGCAGTTTTTTTTTTTTCCTAGGGAACTGAGATTAAAAAGTCTTGGCTGTAAAAGTGTCCCAAGTACTCTCCTCTTCAACCATTGCTCCTGAAAATGGGCTTATATTTACTGCTAGTGTTAATGCTGCTGCTTCTTCTAAAAAGAAATCTTATCAAAATCATAATTAGCATTTGTATCCTCTTCATGGAGAGAATTTTTGAGTAGCTCCATCCACTGTCTTAAGGGAGCGTTATACATCCCAAATACAATTAAAATTTAGGATCAGGTACTTCAGTCGGTGACAACTTAGACTGAAGACAACACTCCTCCTTGGCTACATTTTTCTTGGATTATCAGGGTGATCCTGTGCCCTTTGACCAGTGCCAGGAGGCTTACAGTTACCTCATTTATGGAGAAATGATCAAAACCACTGTATCTTGGTACTAATATTGAACTATTTGGCTGTTAAATTACATTTAACTCGCACAGTGACTTTGACGGAAATAATCGAGGTTCTGAAGATATGCTAACCTAATATAATATTACTTTATCTCTGATCACTCCTGTGGTTATGAATAAGAGAAGGGAAGACACATTGCAGGCTCACAAAAGCAGAAGGGAAAATGTTTTTTCATTGGGGTTCTGGCTTTTCAAATGAATTTGAGAACAGGTGGGCACTGTAAAGAATTCTGTTTTAACTAGCTCTTAACATTAAGTTTTTTTAAATTATGTTTCCTTCTCCATAAGACATTCTAACAACACCAAATGATTTTTAAAAATAATAATTTTAGTCTGTGTCATTATGGATGGGTGGATAGATGAATATCTGTCATTGCATATGACAGGCACCTACTCTTACAGAGCTGTCAGGCTTGTGCTTTTAGTGTTATTGTTTCCAAGAAAGACTGCTGTTGTTAGGAGAGTTCTTACAGGAGAAGGCAGAAGAGAAGGTATTTAAGATCTCTTTCTCAGCAAAGTTGAGGTTTCACATGACAGGATACTAAGTAGCTGTATGCATAAAATACTGGACAAAATTTTTAACGTTAATTTTTGGACAGAAATATTGAAGTATTGAAAGTCTTGATGTTCCTGTCGACATTGCATCTGGTTTTCTATTGTGTTGTAATTTTTGTAGTAATTTATGAAAATTTTATTAAAAATCTGTGGTAGTTACTCTTGATAGCTGCTGTGTGACAGTGAGAGAGATTGCACAAGGTGGAGGGAAAAGGAGAATCACCTATCTTGTTTAGAGTCTCCATGGTATCCATGCCTTATTTCCTCATTCTGGTGATACTTGGAACATTGTTAGTATAGGATTATTCAAACATAAAGTAATCCTTAATTTATATATGGATTATGATGTAAGTCACCTTACAGCTGAATGTTGGATATCAACAGCTACATCCTGGGCACTACAGTTTTCTGTCAACTGTAAATTCTCACTTCTAGGTGACATACCGTATTTTAATGACCATATGTGAGTAACATGCACACTCTGACAAAGGATAGTGGACAACAGACCGCAGCAGTTTAGAGTATGCAAATCACACCTGCACTCCCATTTTTCAAGGCAAAAATCAATAGTAAGGTATCTAAATGAGGTGAGCCTGTGGTGTGCTAGTGGAATACTATTCTGGTCCTGCTTTTCCAGCCATGCTGCTTTAATTGAAGCTACTCAGACTTTTACCACTTATGGAAGAAAAATGTATCTATGAATTGTTTTCTGGTTTATGCTTGATTACTTCTGTATATTATTTCACAGCAGCCTGTTTATGCCTGTACATGGGCCCTACCCTGTCCTTCATGGATGAGATCCATGGAGATACATTATGGAATCTGTCTGAGCCTCTGGAAGTGCTTAAAAAGCTTTATAAACTAAATGTCATATCTAAGTGAGCCATCTGGTCTGCCAAAGAAATAACTTACCTTAGTGAGAGTTTTATTTAGAACCACTGAATAAAAATATTAACGATGTGTTATTCTACAAGTAAAGGAGGAACACAAAAAATCAACCTGAGAAAACTGAAAAAAAGCTTTAAGTGAACAAACCACAGACACACAACCAATATATATGTATCTTGTTGTCTTTGGGGTTTTTCTGTAATGTGAATGAAAGTAGGTGACCATCAGGAGTTAAGGTTGTTTCTCTTTGCAAAAGAGGGAAGTATTTAGAATAGGTTTTTCTGAAGTTTGAGCGATTTTAGTATGACGTTCACTGCTGAAAAGCAAGAAGTGTAGTATGCTGAAGAGAAAGAGGCAAAATTCTTCATTCTCACATTATGGTGTGGAAATACTCTGCTAGAAAATGGGAATTTTAAATCATGGCTGCCTCCCTGTATTTATATCTGAAAACTGTACTCTGGAAATTATGGTACTGACTCTTGTAATCAACATTGCTAGTGGAAGCAAGGGGTTAGGATGAAGCTGACAGCTGTGGAGATGGATTAGATGGAGAGAGAAGTAAAAAAACAGAAGAGAAACCTTTTCAGCAGTTATATGAAAGTGCTGGCTGTGTTTTGGGTTTTCTGCTATGTAGAAATGAGTGATAAAGCCACAGGGGAAGTAAATGTGATTTTAATCCATCCGTTACGAAAACACTTAAAAGTGTTTTTATCATTAGCTATTTACAGTTAGAAACCATTTTAATCATAACTAAGACCAGTTAAAAGATGACAAATGTTGAGTTTTGTAGTTATAACTATAAAAATCCCATGAAAGATGGGATTTTAAGATACAAACCTATGATGAATATATTAAATGTTTCATTAAATTCTTGCAATGTATCATTAATTCAATTCTGAAACATCTCCTAAAAAGAAAAGGAAGAAAGAGTACATAAATAATATTGTTAGAGGGCATGTTACCCAACATTAAATCAACATTCTGCACTGACAATAGCTAATGGTGATTATGTCAGCTGGACCAAGGTAGAAGGTTACTAGACTTCTGTAACAACACTAAATCTGCAAATCTTTGCATGCTGTCCTTGTAAGACTCCCCCCCCACCCCAATACAAAGTTGCCTACAGGGCTGCTGTAAATATTTTTGAAAAATATTAGCAGTCTTAATATTGAGTCTGAGCAAAAGACAGGAGGATTTTGTGTTCACTATCTTACACTGATTTAAAAAAATCTGGAGGGTTTTTTTTTTCCCTGTTTCTTTTAAGTTTATTTCATCAGGGGTATTACAAAGTTTGAAGCTGAATCTGTAGGTCATCATATATTGTGTGTGAGATAAGGCATGCAGTGGGCATAGTCCTTGTCCTCCTAATGGTGAATTCAGATGCATCTCCCTACAGTTGCAGGTTGTGGTTATCTCTGTTACTCCAGTGTAATTTTATTGACACATTGGACTTGAAGAGTGAAGTTATTAGTTGGTGTATTTTATAAGGGTGTTTCATACTGGTAACACATGCTATAAATATGCGATTGGGATAGCCTCTGTTTGAGATTTCCAGACACATGCATGTTTTCCTAATAGTACTGACTGGATTCCTGGGAATTCTGTCTAATTTTGCAGGAAATACCAGACAAGTTTTAGAAAAATAAACTTGCTCATTTTCTTTAATTTGAATGAGTTTTACATTTTAGCTAGCACAGGAATGCACAATTTGTATTTGCTTTTAATCTGGGTTATATTTTGATGACACTGTGTCTTTTAAACAGTAACTGGTTGAAGTAATTTTCTTGTAAATCCTCAATTTGTCAGGCACTCACCTGCTTTTAATATTGTGTTGCTGTTCCAAATGAGACATGAAAAACAGCTTTTTAATATTTTGTGTTTCCCAAGTTGGCTTTTAGAGGCTTTCTGCAGGAGGATGTATAAACAAGGTCTCATCTGAAACTAGAAAAGGGAAGTTAGCATTAATATTTTGGTGCAATCCTAAAGCAGTCTGCATTTTTAACCATTAGGAATCATGCAGAAATATAATGCCAGCTTTGATCATTTTTATTCCTAGTGTCTTTCTTTTGGGAGCTTTGCAATTGCACTTTGGAGTGAAAGTTATCACCAGAGTAAAATGGTTCTTCAGAGGTATCACAAAATGTCTGTGTGAGTTTGTTCATTTATAACTGACACGGATGAAAAGAATGGAAACAAATTTATGGCTTTATGCCATACTTGTCTGTGGAGAGGTGTGATGAGATATTTAAGGACAGCTGTTTTATGAAGCCTTAATGTATTCATAGTGGCAACTGCAGTTTTCTTAGAAAAGAGTAACACAATCTAAGTGCAGCAGTGCTATACATTTTGAAGAATAAAGTTTTTGTCATCTTCCTGTCCATGACCAAACTGTAGATGATAATGAATTGCATAGGAAATGTCAGGAAATTGCATGGTAGATGTTCTTGCGAGGGCTCAAATCAGATACTAGTAAAAGGTGGCTCTGGTTTAGGATATCACAGTCTTTTAACGTGGCCTGTATTAAATCCAGTTTGCATCAGGCCCCATGTATTACCACAAAGACATTGAGAACCCTCTGAACTATAGACAGCTGAGCAGTTGAGATTTTTCTTACATTATTATATTGATATTTCTGCTTGGTCTTCCATATCCTGAGATATTTTTCTCCATCAAGCCATTCTAGCACTAATTCTTGTAACAATTCTGGTTTTCACTTTGAAGTTCCAGTCATTCTGGATTACAAGATACACAAGCACATAGGATTATTAGTCTCAAAGAACTTTATACATGTCGAGAAAACAGAATATGGTACATTAGGCATGTGTTGCATGTATCAGCCATATCTGACAGTAAAGATAGAATTCTATACACTTTGTTTGTTCTACTGAATTACAGATTTGAAGAATGCTGAGGAGTGGTGGTAAGTAAAGGGGAGGTGAGTCCTGGATTTACAGAAACATTAATTGTTGTATGTGTCTTGTAATAGCCAGCTGGTAGTCACAAACACTGGATGTGCATTATGCCAGGCTTACATTTCAGCCAAAGCACCTATAAAAATGTGTTGGTACAATTGTAGGAGGATACATTTTAGTTGCTGTTTTTGTATCGTGCTGTTCTTTGTAATTCAGAAATACTTGGTGTTATAATTATTTCAGCCACCAGGTGGATGTGCAGCCATCTGTCCATTCTGTCATCAACCAGGCTGATGCTACAGTGCTGCCTGGACAGAGATATTTTTCAATGAGCAACCAATGCCTTTCCTCTTCCAAACTGTCCAATCTGTTGCAGAAATCAGTTCTTTTTCATCAGACCATTTTTGTGAACATTTAGTAGATAGTTCCCGTTGTCAAGAAAGCTTGTTGGGAAGGGCAAAGCTACTCCATCAAAGACTGTACTTTTCCGTTGATCTCAAGCAGAAGTCTGATTGTATCAGGTTCAGTAAGCTTTCTTTTTCCACTACACTGCATTGCAGTATTAAAAAAAAAAAAAAAAGCAAAACCAAAAAAACCCCCACAACAGCGAATAAAACCCAGGTATCATGGGATTTTCTCTTTCCTCCTGATAAGCCACCTTCCCAGTAGCCTTTTCCAGGGGTGGAATCTAGACAGCTGCTGCCATTTGGCTACATTAACATATTCAGCAGCTGCACTTGCATTTAGGGTAGTAAAAGTCTGAAAACCACTTGAATGTCACTTAGTCTGAGTTTGGGTTTGATAGGTTTCAGCACTTTTTTTGATATTCCAGATGCTTAAGTTAGTAATAAAACACAAGATGTCATACAGTAATACCAGTTAATTATTATCTTAGCCATATGGGGAGGTAGAATATCTGCTAAGTGCATTTCAGCTGTATATTAACGTTCATTATGACACAGCTTATGCAGTGCTCTATCCTAGTCTTTTGCATAGCCCCTGCATAGCATTGGTTAAAGCTCTGAATTTACATTTCATAAAGGAAAGTGTGTTTTGATTTAATTTTAATTTAGAACAAAGCATTTTTTTAAAATTTTCTACATAATGGAAATTCATAATATTTCAGTTTTAGCATTTGATTTCAGGATTTTGAAAAGATATTTCAAATTATACCCCACAGCTATTTTTAGTAATGGAGAGAGAGAGAGATATGAAAAACAATCTGAAATAGCAAACATATAAATTCAAGTCTAAACAACAATTGGGAATATATATATATATATTTAATAAATTTCTGTTATCAAGCCCTTTCTCTTTCCAAAAAGAAGTTTTGACAGGAGAAATTAACTCATTTCATAGTGAAGTAACAAATGAGCTGTCAATGGAATTACCAAATCAGCGGTTTGCTGTTTTAAAACCTGATGCCATTCCAAGTGATCTTTTAAAGGCAAATGTAGCTTACTATGTTGTTGTCCTATGCTCTATAGCATGATAGTAGACCGCCTACTTCAATAAAATGGTGCTAGAGTGCTTCAGAATAACCCTCAATATTAATTCCGCTTTATGTCTTATAAATACGATATAAAACTGATGCCCCTATGTTCATTTACATGTCAACAAAACATCAAAAATAGATCTGCATTTTGTTTTTTAATATTGCCTTGACATGGAGATGACTTTTCCTTGTGACAATGGCAGACCTTGGTGTCTGCGATCAAGTCCATTATTTCTTTTGGTTCAGTCTGTAACTTACAGGCCAGAAGTCCCTTAGAAGAGAAGTAGCATGGTGGACCTATATTGACCAGCTGTCCAGTCTGAGAACTGCATTTGGAAGCAGGTTGGAGCAAGAAGTCTCTGTAACAAAGAGCTTTGCTGGAACCAGCTTGACAAATGAGGTTTAGATTTACTAGCCTTCAGGCTTGCCTCAGCCTTCAGACATTGCAAATCCAGTGAAGGGGCACTTAAGGTTTTTCTGTCTTCCTCTGCCTGAGCTCTATCTTCCAGAGTGAAAAACTGTACCACTGGATGAAAATCTGGCTGGATGGCTGGGCCAAAAGTGTGGTGGTGAATGGAATTAAACCCAGTTGGTGGCTGATCACAAGCGGTATCCCCCAGGGCTCAGTACTGGGGCCAGTTCTGTTTAATGTCTCTATCAACAACATGGATGAGGGGATTGAGTGCACCCTCAGTAAGTTTGCAGACAACACCAAATTGGGTTGGAGTGTTGATCTGCTTGAGGGTAAGAAGGCTCTACAGAGGCATCTGGACAGGCTGGATTGGTGGGCCAAGGCCAATTGTATGATGGTCAACAAGGCCAAGTGCCAGGTCCTGCATTTGTGTCATAACAACCCATCCAACGCTACAGGCCTGGGGAAGAGTGGTGGGAAAGCTGCCTGGCAGAAAAGGACCTGGAGCGTTGGTCGACAGTCAGCTGAATGTGAGCCAGCAGTATACCCAGGTGGCCAAGAAGGCCAATAGCATCCTGGCTTTTATCAAAAATGATGTGGCCAGCAGGACTAGGGAAGTGATTGTTCCCCTGTACTCAGCATTGGTGAGGCCCCACCTCAAATACTGTGTTCGGTTTTGGGCGCCTCACTACAAGAAAGGCATTGAGATGCTGGACCACATCCAAAGAAGAGCAACAACCCTGGTTAAGGGTCTAGAGAAGAAGTCTTATGAGGAGCAGCTGAGGGAACTTGGGTTGCTTAGCCTGGAGAAAAGGAGGCTCAGGGGAGACCTTATCGCTCTCTACAACTACCTGAAAGGAGGTTGTAGTGTGGTGGGTGTCAGTCTCTTCTCCCAAGTAGCAAGTGATAGGATGAGAGGCAATGGCCTCAAGTTGCTAAGCAATAGGTTTGAACTCGATATTAGCAAATATTTCTTCACTGAAAGGGTTGTCAAGCATTGGAACAGGCTGCCTAGGGAAGTGGTTGGGTCACCATCCCTGGAGATATTTGTAAGACATGTAGATGTACTGCTGAGGGACATGGTCTAGTGGTGGACTTAGCAGTGTTAGGTTAACGCTTGGAGTCCATGATCTTAAGGGTCTTTTCCAACCTGAATGATTCTATGATTCTATAGCTATGTGAAAATGATGAAGGCTGCGCAAGCTAGGCTTTAAATGTGATGTCTGATAATTTACATGGACTTGTCCTATTGCTTGCTTTTCTTGCAGGTTATCTCCCATTTTCTCATGAACTTTAGTTAAGCCATTCAGAAAAGCTAACATATGGCTCTTTCTACAACTCTTGCTGGCTATGAATCTTCTTTGTATTATAGGCAGTTATAATTTTATCATTTTGTACTAAAAGCTGCAGTCTGTTCTTGTTTTATAACTTTGTATTTTGCATACTAAAGATATTTTTTATCACAAAATAGTAGTATCCTCTTCTGTACATTTTTATTATGTGTTTGTGTCACAAAATATTGTGTTTTCAAATGTTGTTTGTAGACATTCTTGTATACAGTCATTGGATGTTGCAGAAACATATGGGTTTGTCGGTAAGGTAAAGTTGCTCAGAGAAAACAGGTTGTTTGTAGTTTGCCGGTAGAATGCACAGAAGAGAAAATAAAGCAAGTGGCAGCAGTTGAGGTGATTTTTTGGCTGGGGGGGAGGTAAAGTTTATTTGATCTTGTGTTAAACATTAGGTGTGCAGAGGTGTGCTTCTCAGGCAAACTACCTCAGGTTGTTCTTTTGGCTTTAGGTAAGTACTGATTTCCACAGTACAGACTCAAAAATAACTGACAATTTCAGATACAAATAAAAGCGTCAATGAGATTAAAAGGTTATTGAATGCAAGAACAATTTACATTTGAATTTTTGCTTTGATTTGTACAAAACGGTAAAGTTTATTCAGCCTCATGTCTTCTAACCACTTACATATAGGCTATATACTAATGACACAAACGTGGATATAAAGAAGAATCTCCTCTAGTGCAGTAACGACAGTGAACAGATGGAAATTTCATTAAAACTGATACTGTGGATATTTGGCAACGATGTGGGACAGACAGAGCCCAACACAACACTCTCTTATCTTATTGCATCAGTGGATATGCTTTATGTAGGGTTTCTTTACAATCTACCATATAATGTAATTTTTAAAGTATGGACACTTTCTCGCACCCTTCACAAATGCTTGCTCTTCATCCCACAATCCAGAAGATCAGCTTGTTTTTCTCAGAGACTGAAGTGCTTATAAAGACTTTGCAGACCAGCATAACATTTCATATATCACGTGCAAAGGGAAAGGACATGCAGCAAATTACTAGGCTGATGCTCTGAGCTTAGGTACCCAGCAAAGACTTGCTCTCTTTGGTGTGTGTGAACATGCAAGCAGAAGCACGTGGTACTGCTCTATCCATAGCATGGAAAAGGAGATGCAGTGCTGCTGACAGTATTTTGCTATGCAGTTGACATTTAGGAGTTGTCCCTATTACCTGGATCCTACTGTTGACATTGATGAGCCAGAATTAGTGCACAATTGTGCATAGCTGGCTGTGCTGGCTCTGGTCTAATATGCATAGTTCTGCTGAGAACTATCTCTCCAATAGCATATCCTTCTAAATGGCAAAACATAAAAGCAAAAAAAAAAAAAAGTATTCAAGCTTTTCATGAAATGAGTCGTCTCCATGCCAGTTCTCCTCTTTGCGATCAAGTTAATCAAAGCAATAGTCCCAAACTTTTATTTATTTATTTATCTGGAGCAGCCTTTCTACATTCACACAAGCACCTGAAAAAATGTTTCCTAATTTAAGCACAAGTGAAGTTTGCAGCTAATATTTACTACCTGAAATACAAATAAGAGGAGATAGGTTATAATGGTGAACAGGTATTTCTCTTTTTGTAAATACTTCTTATTTTATACACTTTATTTTTGATGGGCCATTATACTAACACCTGCAAGCTCTGTAGAATCACTGTTACAAACATTTAGAAGTAATGAATGCTCACTGTTTAATACATGTGGTAAAGAAAGTTATGATGAGAAGGTAAATTAAAAGAAGAAACGGAACAAACGTTAATTGGCCATGAACTGTGAAAGGAAAGAAAAGAATTGGTGCAACAAGAAGATGAGGTGATGTTAGTGATGAAAATGACTTAATAAACAGTGAAAAGGAATTATTTGGTCATTTGACAGATATGAAAGATATATGGGGGATGGAAGGATGAAGATAGAGTAATAGTCTTCAGTTCATTTTGAAGCTATGAAGTTGCACAGTAGTTTACCTGAGAAACTGGTTTTCATTTCATGATTGTTTAGCTTTCTGTAGCCAGTGCATCTGCTTTTGTCCATTGGCATCTTTCTTTTGAATCTTGCTCTAAATTATTATTTTATGTGGACTTTGTTCAATGCAATGCCATCAACTTCAGTGTACCCCATTGCATTGTGGGTGCTTCACCTCATGGACATTTTTCAGATCTTTGTGTGTTTAAACTGCACTAGGCTGAAATTCTTTGTGTAAGGTACAATCCGGTACCCTCTGAAACTGGCAGATTAGACCCGCAGTGCAGATAATGTAGAAGAAAAAAAAAAAGAAAAGATGTAGGAGAGGAAATGAACACCCTTGACACCCAGCGATGACAGAAACCTGACTACAGACAATGATAATTACCCATAGCTTACATTTAGATAGGGAAAAAAATGTATATAGTATAAATGGCTATTTTACAGGTATTCATAGTCTATCTATATCAAATGAAATGAAGTTACAAAATTTCATCAGCCTGTTTTCCCTTCTGTACTTTCAGCTTATTGCAGATGACTGCAGGGTATTTCCTTTGAATGGTAACTTCCATCTGTACATCAGGTTACCAATACATACAAGCCACATATAATATACAGGGTCTTGATTACTTTCATTAATTTCAAGTTCTTGCCCAGAACAATGCATATTTATTTAAGTGTAAAACCTGTAGTCCCTCAAAATCTTTTAAGAATACTGTAAGCCTACCTCCTCATTAGCTAATTGTTTTTAATTGCAATACAAGCTTTTACTTTTACTTGATATTACAGAACACTGGCTTTTCAGTAAATAATGCTATTGACTGATTTCAAAGTTTGAGGACCTGGTCTATATCCAGCCTTATTTTCCTCTTTAAGAACAGGTCACAGAAATAGGGCATATCAGACTGGGCTCCCAGCGGGGAGAGGGAAAATGTGTCATGACTTTTTTTTGGGAATGTGAGCAGTGTCACCCTGCTCATTGAGTTCATTTCTGTAGAATCAGGCACAGTAGCAGGTGACCTGCCTCAAAATTGTAAATTCAGCCTTAATTAATTTTCAAGAGCAGACAAGAATCTGCATTTGAAAGTAGTCATCTGATGTTTAACTTCCTGACATCACTGCAACCAGCTGTGCTCTATAAGAAATCTTGGAGGAGATACAGCTTGTTGGTATTTGATGTTTGACTTTTTCTGAAAGAGAAATACATCTGAATCACCCCCAACTTGTCATTTCAGTCTCTTAAAAGTGGGACCACAGCAACTGAGACAAAGTTCTTCAGATTCCTTTCCCTCCCCCACCTCTATCCATGTAATCTTAAAATTTTGAACAGGTTCCAGCGCCTGCACTGTAAAGACAAAGAGGCAGACTCTTTATCAGGGAGTGTAGTGATAGGACGAGGGGTAACAGCTTTAAACTGAAAGAGGGTGGATTTAGAATAGATATTAGGAAGAAAGGGTGTTGAGACACTGGCACAGGTTCCCCAGAGAATTTGTGGATGCTCCCTCCCTGGAAGTGTTCAAGGCCAGGCTGGATGGGGCTTTGAGCAACCTGGTCTAGTGGGAGGTGTCCCTGCCCATGGCAGGGGGGTTGGAACTAGATGATTTTTAAGGTCCCTTCCAACTCAAACCTTTCTATGATTTGTCATGAATAATTATTTTTGGTAGCAATAATAAAATATACATAAAGCTTAGGAAATAAGTTATATTAAGATGGCTACTGAGAATTTTGATGTGTATATGACTCAGAAGTGACCAATTTAGAGTTGGCATTTTTGTTTTGTTGTTAACTTAGCTTAATGTGTTGAACTGATATCATGCAGGTTTTGATTCCTGGCATTCAGAGAGATGTGTTGGGGACATACAGGAGAGAAAGGTGGAAGGAGGGAGATATAAATCATCTATTGTTCTTTTTCTTCCCAAGCAGGGGAGTTGGCATGCAAGCCAAAGTAAATGGTTATGTCTGTAAATCTAAAATAGGGTTTCTGGAGAAATAATTACATTTAAATTGATTTAAAAATATCTACTCTGCTGAAAGTCAATACGAAGATTTTAAAAGTTAAGGAAGGAAAATACTGTACTCTGGGGTCCTTATGCCTACATTTTATTTGAGCTAGAGTAATTACACAGAAGATGCAAATGCTGTTGATAACATGTAGTGAAAATCCACCCTTGAGTTTGCAAATTTGTGCATGAACCCCAGGGCACCAACTTGAAAAGGTTTAGACCACAATGACAGCTCTGGACAAATGATTAATAGTAACAATAATATTGAGCTGTGTTTGGGCTGGATGTAGAAATCTGACCTGAAAACCAAAAATATATGTAAAATCACTAGCCATTAAAAACTACTGATTAGTAGTTTTAAAGCCACTGATTAACACCTATATTGTGAACCTTTCTGTCAGATTCCAGAAAACAAAATCAATAACATTTTAGAGAAAATAATGCTCAGAGAGCTGCCAGCATCATTTCTTGTTTGGTGACTAAATGAAAGTGATTGCAGAATCATTGAGCATGAATCTGGTATAACAGCCGCTCTCATTTGTAGGGCTTCACTGACTGCATTGAAGTTACTTCAGATTAGGCTGCTGGGGCAAATTAATTCTTAATTTGGCCATTGTTATCTGATTTGATTCTTAAAAGATCAAATATTTTATACTGTTTGCAAGATGGAAGATGTGTATTTTCTAGGCTTAGACAAAACGGTCTCATCTCGTGAGGTACGCATTTGAACCAGGATTTCCATTGTATCCTTCACCTATTCCAACCTCCTCTAGTTTTACTTTTTACTTCTGGAGTGTGGTCACAATTTTTACTACCAAAAAGCCCCAACACTGCAGTGTGGTGTCATGAATGCATAAACCATTACCTGTGCTAAGGATTTTTGCCAATGTTCTTCATGGCAAATGTACCCTAGTTTAATCCATGGATTTAGAGAGGTTAGCATTGCTTCTGATTACAGTAAGGAAGGAAAAAAGCAAGTTATATAGGGAGGAGAAGGAAGTTAAAAATGCAAGTAGGTTTCTAACTGCAAGAGAGGGGACAGTTCTCTGTGTAGCAGGTTATAGTGACTTCTTCAGCAGAATTCAGAACTCTGAATTAGGTAAACTCCCTAAGACTTTTCATTGTTAACTGATGATCTTCTGTGGTTAGTTCTGCATCTCCTTTTTTCTTTTATTGGGAGAGTGAAAAACACCATTAAGGTGATGAGTAATGGCTTGAAAAAGCATGGCGCTAAGTTTCTAAACGGTTAGGAAGTAAGACGACTCAGAGTGTGGGGTTCAGTGGTAGGAAGCCACTGTGTGGCCAGTAGTACAGGATTTTTAAAAAACTTTTATATCAAGTACAGCCTACATTATACCTGTGTGAGACGTAAGCCTCTGAACTGCAGAAGAGAAACTAAATGATCAGAGTTCTGAGAAGATCCTGTAAACATAGAAAGCCTCATAGCTCTTTCTTCCTGTTTATTATCTATATATTATGCATATAGTTGTATAATGATCCTTTTTTAGCTAACCGCTGTGCTGCAAGGATCAAATAATTATGCTACACCAGTGCTTTGAAGATGCAATGTGCTATAGACATTGCTACATGGAATTAATCTGCTTTCATACGTGGCAGTGTGCTTCTATCAGTCAGTGTGCCCTCTGTGAGCTCGGAGTGGCTTAATTTGTGTGAAGCGGTCAGTGTCACAGACAGCACAAATTTTCTTCAGTGTTTTTGTTTCTAGGGTTTATCTAGAACAAGTCTAGGGATGCAGAGGAGTTTTACACCGTAATCTTTAAGGTTAGACAGATAATTAGGTAGTTACTTTGGTAAGTATTAAGTTTTCAGTCTTTTGAAGGCGGATGTAGACATTAAGGTTTCTTTATTTGGGGAGGAACAGCGTGAATAGGGGCACCTTTCTTCCATCACTGAGTAGGAACGGATATTTTGGCAGAGATCTTGGATACCAGTACTACAGTGAAGTCGTGGGTGAAGTGAGGAAATAAGCTTGAGATTGGTGCTAAAATTAGCAAATGTGGGATGGAGATGTCGTCTGGAGTCGTAGTACTTCTCTGTAAACAATTTAATCCTGAAGTAATGTCTTCTGTCTGAAAACAGTTAATTGACTATTTTATAGCAGCAGACTAACCTATTCAGAAATAGAGAAGTTTGTTTTTTTTACTTTAAAGTAGGTGACTATATACTCCTTATGTTTGTGTGTGTCTGTATGCTGGAATTAAAGTATCTAGACACTTAATGAGAAGTATCCTGAATAATTTTCCACCTTTTGACTTTCTCAGAAGGAGTTTAGAAACATAAAACGGAAGAGTTGCTAATATAAGTGAAAGAACAGATGGAATTTTAGTTATGTAAAACTGACTCAAGTTATCAGCTCTTACGTTAAGGGGGAAATCAGTGCTGTGCAGGCCAGGCTTGGGGACCTCTTGTAGCCGGTAGATCACCCCCTCATATGAGGTCATTCAGACAGTTGACAAAAGCAGTGCCAGGAGCTGTATTTTTGTTTTGTTTTATATCCAGAGATATCAACAGAGTAAAACTTCTGCTGTTGAAGGATTGTAATTACAATAACTGCAGTAAACTTATATGAAAGTCTAGGAATGAGTCCTAAATAGGAAATTGGATTTGGAATGGGGAATTTGGAACAGAGACAAACCAGCCTTTGAGCTGCTTATGAAGAAATGGATAGGATATCTATTTCAGCTATTTCAGTTGTAGATGTCAACATTCTCTATCACTTTAAAATAAACTTTACTGCAGATCTACAGGAAATAAGTCCTGTTTTGAGTTTGAAATTGTATTTAAGAAATAATTGATTACTTGCTTCTCTCTTCATAGAATCATAGAATAGTTTGGGTTGGAAGGGACCTTTAAAGGCCATCTAGTCCAACGCCCCTGCAATGAGCAGGGACATCTTCAACTAGACCGGGGTGCTCAGAGCCCCATCCAACCTGACCTTGAATGTTTCCAAGGATGGGGCATCTACCACCACTCTGGGCAACAGGTTCCAGTGTTTCACCACCCTCATTGTAAAAAAATTCTTCTTTATATCTAGTCTAAATCTACCCTTTTTTAGGTTAAAGCTGTTACCCCTTGTCCTATCACAACAGGTGAACAGGCCCCTTTTAAGTACTGAAAGGCTGCAATAAGGTCTCCCTGGAGCCTTCTCTTCTCCAGGCTGAACAACCCCTACACTCTCAGCCTGTCCTCATAGGAGAGGTGTTTCAGCCCTCTGATCATTTTTGTGCCCCTCCTCTGGACCCACTCCAACAGGTCCACAGCTTCCCTGTGCTGCGGCTCCAGAGCTGAACACAGGACTCCAGGTGGGGTCTCACCAGAATGGAGTAGAGGGGCAGAATCTCTTCCCTCGACCTGCTGGCCATGCTTCTTTTGATGCGTCCCGGGATTTGGTTGGCCTTCTGGGCTGCGAAGTGCACATTGCTGGCTCGTGTCCAGCTTTTCATCCACCAGTACCCCCCAGGTCCTTCTTGTCAGGGCTCAATCCCTTCATCTGCCACCCTGTATTGATACTGGGGGTTGCCGCAACCCTGATGCAGGACCGTGCACTTGGCCTTGTTGAACCTCATGAGGTTCACACAGGCCTGCTTCTCAAGCTTGTCCAGGTCCCTCTGGATGGCATCCCGTCCCTCAGGTGTGTCAGCTGCAGCACTCAGCTTGTCATCTGCAAACTTGCTGAGGGTGCGCTTGATCCCACTATGTCATTGATGAAGATATTAAACAGTACTGGTCCCAATACAGACCCCCGAGGGACACCACTTGTCACTGATCTCTCTTTTTTTGGCAAAAGCATGCTTGTGACCTTAACAATAATATACTCATGGCTGACATATTCCTCTGCCTTTGTCTGTGCAAAGCCCTCTGCACATCAAAGTGATTGTGCCAATGTAAACAAGAGCAGAGTCTACCTCATTCTTGATTTAATAGGAAATGCTGATTGCTTAACAGGATTTTTTTTTCTGTTTCTCCTTTCCCACTACCCTGCTAGTAAATTAAGAAATTCGCATGAACGAATGCAAAAAGTAGCCTCATCAGCTGTAGTGAAATAAGGTACTCTGAGATTTCCTATATTGCTGGGAGAAAAAAATTGTTAAACCAGACTTCATAACAAACTCTTTGCAATGGAAAACAAAATACCATTATGAAAACTAGTAATGAATAAAAAGACAGAACTAACAAGTTATAGGGAGTAATATGGCAAGAACAGGACAGGTCTCTGTCAGGAGTAAAATTACAGAATCTTGGTCACATTATTGTGGGCATAATTATGTAAGACTTCCCATGGATGGCAACAATGTTACTTGCACATGCAAATATTTGGTATATTGGGCTGCTAGTGGAGTGGTTCCTGTACAAAGATTGCATCTGAGCTTTTGGCTTTGTGGTAAGACAATAATGGGGATTTTAATGAAAGCCACCTCTTTTGCATGAGATCTGTATGTTTGGTCTAGTGCTGTAGGAATACAGTTTTGCGGGTCCTGAGAGCATTAGCATTCAGCTGTGCCTTTCCATTACTGGTGGAACAAAGTGAGGTGGTTTGTATTCAGTGGGATTTTCCCATTTTTCATGTTCTCCCTCTCAAAAAACCCCAGAGTTATGGCCTATGGCCCCAGGACCAGGAAGTATTAGTCAATTAATTAATAAATAGCAGCCATCAATGACACAAAAATAAAGTTGGTAAATAATGGTCCTCTCAAGGACAATACCTTTTAGTTTTGAGAGTAAATTTAGCCAGTTTGTTGTCTTATCCTTGTTGCTTTCTTTGTATTTATGTGGAAACACAGACCAATATACAACTGAATTTCCTTTGCAGTGTCTACCTCATCCTGAGCACTGGAACTTGGACTGCACTCACATTCCTCCATCCCATGAAGTAGCTTCCCTTTCTGCGTTTTTGCTGAGCCAGTTATCCAAACCAATTGTGCCCTTTCCTCCATCAGCCAGCTGTGTATTCTCCTTTGTCATTCTGGGATGCCACATGTTACCTGTGCCCACCACCTGTCATCATGTTTCTTCCACAAGGTAAAGTCCAGACTAAGATGTGCCTTGCAGGTTACCCCTGAAATCAACTATATTGTCTCCTTCTCTGCTCTTTTCTAGAATTGCCTCAATCGAAGTCTATTTCTTGTTTCTAGTCTGTAGCTTTAAAGGACAAAGGAGCAAAAATGGGCCAGAGTCCTCTTAAAAATGCCCATGCCAAAGCTCCTGTTGCTGAATTCACAGTAGCCGCACAGTGAAGCTTAGCTGTCTGTATTCTGTTGACAGGTTAAGTGTTATTTCAGCTCAAACTGATTTCTTCACAAACATGGAACAGAAGCCACTAAAATGTGAAAGGAGGAAATTCTGGAACACAAATTTATTTTCTTCAGCGTAGTTTGATCCTGTTCCCATTTATTTCAGTGGCTGTAGATCAGGCCCTATTGCTAATTTCTGTTCCATTCAGTTTCCCTGGTAACGTTTTATTTTTAGCATCATTATTCTTCAGAGATCTGGCACGAAGGGTTCATTTTGAATATAAACTATTGTAATTTTATTTTAAATGTTTAATTTCATAGGCAAAAATGGACTTCCCCACCAAGCTGTTCCACAAAATAAATAAAATATCTGTAAATATCTGAAAAATGGGACCATATCACATGGTTAAAACCTTTATTACCCACCCCCACCCCCACCCCCCGCCTGCCCGCTTCAGTGGAAGATTTTTGGAAGACAGGTTGTTATGCATTCATGTATTTCTAAATCTTTTAAAAAAATCATTATCCCTTTGTACTCTAGAGGTGTGTTATTCTGATTTTTCAGATGTGCTATCATAGCAGGCCCCAAACTGTCAGCAGCACAGTGATTCTAAAAATAATTGGTCTGGTGGAAAAGAAATACTTTTCTCATTCGTCTTCATCACTAGTCACCTTCTCTCCCTGCAAACTGAACAGAAGTAAAGAATCTGTGGTGATTGTATCTGTTTCTGTTTCTAGGTTCCATTTAATGACATATACTTGTATAGTCATCAAAGTGCCTTGCCTAAAAATTTCTTCAGTCTCTATAAGGAATGAGACTAGCTGAAATTCTTAGTTCAGAGACTACAGCAATCATTACATAATGGGATTATAGCAGGAGGTTGCGGATTTTTTTTCTTTTTTTCTCCAATATTACCTGCTTGTTCATTTGAAATCGTCACAATGACTCTGACTAAAGAACAAGTGTAGCAGTTGTTAATAAATGTTCATTTTCATATGTTGGTTTAATGAATTAGCTATGGTTCATTTTAACCCTTTTTCTCAACTATGAGAGTGGCCAGCCTCCCTGACAAAAACCAAACCTTGAGAACTTAGGCTGAATTTAGTGGGAATGAAAATAACTCTACTAAACATTAAGAGGGTGAAAAAGTAAAAGAACATACAAACAAAACCCCCACAGTTCTATGTCAGTATAATACTTAGAGTTCAGTGATACTACCTCACTGACAAAGAGAAAAATGTAAATTAACGTTTTAAAGCTTTCAGTAGTTTTCAGGGTAGTTTGGATTTAGAGTGCTATTTGCCCATTAACAGATCAAGGACTTTCTGATTATGTGTTTCACTCAAGTTGCGTAGGAAAGATGATCTGTCAGAATTTATCAGCAGATGAATAATTATTTATCCTCTTATGTAGGCTCCTATTTATAGTATTTGTCAAGCAAGTTCTCTCCTAGGGAGGGATTATAACATGAGGACTACATGGTGTGATGAAAGCCTTCCCATACCTCAGGCTTTGTAATTTCCTTTTATCTGAAATAATTGCCATAATAAGACATAAGGTCTAAAAAGCTCTTAGGGTTTTAACTGAAAGTCCTGTGCTATTCAGAAGATGCCTTGGTTACAAGCAGATGCTTCTATTTTCTGGCAATCCTGAAATCAAGGTTTTCTATAAATGAAAAAGAACCCCTCATTTTCTCTGTTGCTAGGGAAATGTTAAGAGAGAAATAATCCCTCCTCTTCCTTGAAGAAATGACCAATTCATGTCATAAAATGTGTCATTCACAGTATTTTTTACCTCTGTAGCCTTATCTGTCCAAACAATCTCAACTAAGTCTGAGATAACATAGTCTGACAAGACTTAGATGCTAATTGGGCCAATAAGATCCCATCACTGCCTCTTGAGAGGTTAAGTAAAATGATGAGAGAGTGGCTAGTTATGGCCATTGGCCCATCCCAGCTGCCATACCCAAGAGTAGTGCTAATGGGAGTTGATGGGCTGCTTTCTGCCAAATTTACTTGTTCTCTTCACACAGACACATTTTGTTTTTTTTTTTTTTTTGCCTCTTACAGTGAGGAGGAATGAAAGGCTTCCTAAAAGAGGGAATTACTGGAGCTTATATAGTGCATAGTACAAAGGCTCATACAAATTGCCTGTCAGTCAATTGGATTTGATGGGAAGGAAAGACAGATTGGTGAGAGGGAGGGTTAGGACATTTGCTAGGTTCCAGCTAGAACATTTCTCATTTTGAGGTTTTGAATTTTAACACTGAGAGCTGAAAAGCTGCTGCTCTCATTTGTTAGTGTGGGTTAATAATTAGCCCCTGCTTGCATTGATGGTTTTGTTAGTGCTAATTATTTGATCTGCTTTGGAAGGCACTCTCCTGTTTTGAAAGCTACATGTGCTGGTACTGCACATTATTTGCACTTCCCTT
>NW_009648332.1:17240507-17248353 GCF_000708025.1 Charadrius vociferus | reverse complement strand
AAGAAGGAATGGAGGGTATTAAAAATAGGTATCTTGAAGCAGTATCAGCCTGCCAGAAGTGTGTGTCAGTCAGCTTTTGTTTCTGTAGACAAAGGGGGATAACGCTGCCAGTGATTCATACTGCCAATACAGTAGGGCCCAACACTGTCTCAATGGGCTGTGGTATAGCAGTTTATGTTGGGTTATGCAATACCTTCCCCGGTGTCCTGACTGCTAGCACATAAATGCTTAGTAGACATTTGCTTCTAGGGTCACTTTTTGACATATATATCATGGCCATCTATATAGGTTACAATCACTATCTTTCTTACTGTGTAATGACAAACACAGGGAGAGATTGTGCTTCCCCAAACAAGTGCAATCTAAGGCAAAAGAAAAGTAATGGTAGGGAAGGAAGAAATGAGTAACCAGAACCTATTATATGGGGTTGTAGTTTTTGTGAAAAAAGAAGGGTGGGTACTAGGACATGGCATCAGTACTATGGTGAGGAGTGCTAGATATTATAAAATTTAAAAAATACATGGATTTCCACTTTTCTAAGAGCATTAAAGGAGAATGGAAGAAACTGGAGACAGCAAAGGTTTCCAGACTTTGTTGTCTTCCCCTCTTGTCCTTGTTCTGTTGCTTGTCCACAGTTTCTATGCTGGTTAATCACTGACCCCTGCTACTAGTACCCCAGGTTTGTCATTTCCCAGGCTCTTATTGCTAACAATTTTCAAAGCCCAAAGCCTCACACAGACTACTTATGCTGGAACAGGGAGAGCCAGGGCTGCGCTGAGCCTGTGTGAATCCATGTGTTCTACATAGTCATACATACATAGTGCATCTAGTTTCTTACTGGCAGTTATCAAATAATTCTGGTCATTTCAAGGGAATGTTTATTTTTATTTTTTAATATTTTAGAAATTAATTGAATATGCCTATCAATCATAGAAGTGTCCATGTTTGTGCTATATTTTGACATTATGTCATGTCAGAAATGCTTACCTGGGCAGAGCTGTAAGTGGTAGCAGCAGCTAGAAGATTCCCTGTTAGATTTCAACATATGAGGTTATTTAAGCTTGGGTTGAATTGACAGTATGCATTTTCCCCATATTTATCTGGTTCCAGTCAACTCAGTGGGATTCACATCCTGAAAACACCGAGTGATTATGTCAGCTAACCAGACTTGCAGAAATTTTTAACATTTGCTATGATAGTCAAAGGATCTTTTTCATTGTAACTAGGTCTTCCCTGTCCCAAGAGTCATTACATTTGTTTTATTTTAAGGTGGTGCAGATGACAGTTTGAAAAGAAACAGCATACAATGCCCAAACTTTCTGTCCTTTTGTCTCACATTCTTAATTAGCACTCATTGCTCTCATATATACAAAGCACTCTCAGGCAGTTAGGAGCAGAAGACTTATAGATTTGAACTTTGCATTTAGTGCAGAGACAATATAGTCAACAGAGATGTGCGATAATACGCTCCTAGAGACCGACACGACAAAGGCAAAAGGCAGTCCTTTTCTCGGCAAGGTGAAGAGACACCAAAATCAACTGGATGCTCAGCAAAACATCTAAAAATGTGTATTGCTTCCATATTTGGAAAGTACCTGTTTTCTTAAAAAGACATAGATTGAAAATACTTTCAACATTTTTATGCTTAACATAATAGATCTGTGATGTTCATATCCAGAGGCTTCTGCTTGCACAGGCTCTTCTATGATATTGGTACCAGAGATGTGTAAACATTGCAAATATCTGAACTTCTGGATTAACAGCTTCTTAATTCAATTGAATTTCCTGTTCTGGAAAGATGAAAGATCTTTTAATTTATGCAGGAAACAGTTACTGCAGTTTATATAAAGTCAATTCATGCTTTTTAATACAAAGCAGCATTACTGTGTAAGCTGCTGCCGCTGAGTACCATTACGCAGTGAAATCCATGTAGGAGTGCATTTAAATGGAACACCTTATTTTGGTCTCACAGAAGAGAGCAAAACTGAATAATTTTGAAACATATCATTTTTTTCCCATTTAAGTGATATCATCAGAATTCTACCAAGAACTGACAGCACTCAGTAAAGATTAAAACAGTTGCAGGAGATTATAACATCTACCAAATATCATCTTTGTGCCCTAAATATAATGCACATAACAGATATTACATCTCTCCCTGTAAGTTATTATACTACTAATTTGTTTCATGTACTCAAATGCCTTCATGGATTCTCACTTCATGGAAGTGAGAATCAGGTGAATTCAGAATTCAATGTATCAGCTATATATTAATACTAAACTCTCTCTGGATAATCTAATGCTGCATGGTACCATAATTTTAAAGCAGAAATACATTTACACTTCTGTATAGAATTATGAATTAATGAGGTACTGACTACACAGAAAGAACATTTCAGCCTTGAACTGTTGCCATTATAATTTTTTCTAAAAGTAAACTTTAAAGTCCAGTTTCTGCAGTGATTTAGACAGTGGCTTGTTTTTATTTGTTTATTGATTCTACATATAGAAATGGGACTTTAGGTGAAACAGGCTGATTAGTCTTTACAAGACTGGTACCAGACTGGCTATGATAGAAGGTGAGATGTGCAGTGTTGTGGTGTATGGTTCTGGCAGTTGGATTCCTTATGTACGAGAAAGTACCATCGACTGAAATAGGAGACATGGTCTTGTATTAGAAAAATGGAATTTGGACTTCATTCTGTGGGGAAATAGGTGCAAAAACTGCACAAGTAAAGCACCCTGTAACCGCTATAGGGTGTTGCCTGGATAAGAAATGAAGGATCAGGCACTATAGATTTTTTCCTTTTTCTGAAGATGCGAAGCACTCTGGACATCAGACTAAAGCTTCTGAATGATATTTAATCCTTAATGTTTTAGGGTTTTCATCTCCAGTTTTCCACTAGTTTTTAGGTCCTGTTAGAAAGTATGTCAAGTCTGTGCAGCTATGCTGTATTACACAGAATAATTGATCATCATGTAACTGTTTCAGATTTTAAATTCCTATTGAACAAAACAAGTTAGATGCAGTTTGTGGTATACTGCTGATCCATGGCTTGTCCTCAGTGTAACAATGATGCAGTATATCTAGCAGCTACATTTGTTTCTGTGGCAGCAGATCTCATGTCTCTCTACAGGTTTTTCTTTATAACAACAGACCATTTATACAGTCTAATACTGCTTAGTGGCACACAACTGCTACTGCCCAACTCACCATCCTTGCTAAGAATCCACTCTGTGAGCTTGACCTAGCAATATGCCCCTCTCATGAGTTCTGAAGTATTTTAGTTGTTAGTTCCATGTCCAGTGTTGAATTAGCTACTCTTCTTCCTTGTTGTCATTTACCAAATTTTTAATCTTAAATCTCATAAAGTGCCAATGTAGCTTTTGTATCACTTCACAGATTAAAATACGCACTCATCAGTTCCTTTGGTTCCTCCCCTACCCTGTCCTAATGACAAGAGCTTGGGGGGCTTTGCAAACTAGGCACATTTTGTATCTTAACTATGGAGGAAATTAATTGTTTTACAGTGACCCAGTCCTCAATTATTTGATGTATAATTGAAGAGAGATTAAGAAAACATTGATTGTACTAATTATCTGCCTACTCTGCTTGATAAACATCATGTACAAATCTACAAATGATGATATGGTGTTTTTTTAAGTGCTGCTTAATCTTCCATTTTGGAAAGCACTTTCTCCTGACTCATTGTTAGAACTTTCTCCTGAGTCATTTTCTTTTCTTGGGTGAGCTATAAGATTTTTTCTTTTTTTTTTTTTTTTGTTTACTTACATCTGAATTTTTCTACTTGCATAGAATCATAGAATAGTTTGGATTAGAAGGGACCTTTAAAGGTCGTCTAGTCCAACGCCCCTGCAATGAGCAGGGACATCTTCAACTAGACTGGGGTGCTCAGAGCCCCATCCAACCTGACCTTGAATGTTTCCAAGGATGGGGCATCTACCGCTTCTCTGGGCAACAGGTTCCAGTGTTTCACCACCCTCATTGTAAAAAAATTCTTCTTTATATCTAGTCTAAATCTACCCTCTTTTAGTTTAAAGCCATTACCCCTTCTTCTATCGCAACGGGCCCTGCTAAAACATTTGTGCCCATCTTTCTTATAAGCCCCCTTTAAGTACTGAAAGGCTGCAATAAGGTCTCCCTGGAGCCTTCTCTTCTCCAGGCTGAACAACCCCTACACTCTCAGCCTGTCCTCATAGGAGAGGTGTTTCAGCCCTCTGATCATTTTTGTGCCCCTCCTCTGGACCCACTCCAACAGGTCCACAGCTTCCCTGTGCTGCGGCTCCAGAGCTGAACACAGGACTCCAGGTGGGGTCTCACCAGAGTGGAGTAGAGGGGCAGAATCTCTTCCCTCGACCTGCTGGCCATGCTTCTTTTGATGCGTCCCGGGATTTGGTTGGCCTTCTGGGCTGCGAAGTGCACATTGCTGGCTCGTGTCCAGCTTTTCATCCACCAGTACCCCCCAGGTCCTTCTTGTCAGGGCTCAATCCCTTCATCTGCCACCCTGTATTGATACTGGGGGTTGCCGCAACCCTGATGCAGGACCGTGCACTTGGCCTTGTTGAACCTCATGAGGTTCACACAGGCCTGCTTCTCAAGCTTGTCCAGGTCCCTCTGGATGGCATCCCGTCCCTCAGGTGTGTCAGCTGCAGCACTCAGCTTGTCATCTGCAAACTTGCTGAGGGTGCACTTGATCCCACTATGTCATTGATGAAGATATTAAACAGTACTGGTCCCAATACAGACCCCTGAGGGACACCACTTGACACCTATCTCCATCTGAACATAACTGTTGACCACTACCCTCTGGGTGTGATGCCCCCCCCCAATCCCTCATCCATGCATCCCCAGTCCATGCATCAAATCCATCTCTCTCCAATTTAGAGAGAAGGATGTTGTGGGGGACTGTGTCAAAGGCCTTACAGAAGTCCAGATAGATGACATCTGTAGCTCTTCCCTTGTCCACTGGTGTAGTCACTCCATCATAGAAGGCCACTAGGTTGGTCAGGCAGGACTTGCCTTTGGACTTGCCCTTGCATTATGAAAAAGGTTAGTGAAAGGAGGACTGTGTCATAAGTCTCATTAAAAGTGAAATCATTTTGAGAAACCTCTTCCAGTGGTCTGCCTTGGTTTAGCAGATTAGGCAAGTCTGCAATCTGTTACGCATAGAGACATCTCAGCACTTTTGTTTTGTAATACGAAGCAGAATGTGATATATAAAGCCTGAGCTGTCCTGATCATTTAAACCACATGCTTCTCTTCCATTTTACTGCTCATTATTAAAAGGTGGAAACCTGGTCTCTGGTAGTAAATCAAGGCATTAATTTGGCATCAGACCCATGGTAGTTCTCAGGAAACTAAAACGTAGAAGTGGGCAAAGCCTATAACTGTTCCCCTACCAGGCTGGTGCACTCTCAGTATTGGGAGATACAGGTTCCTGGAACCACTTCTGTGAAAATTCTCCTCTCTGATGAGTGACTATAACTGTCTCATACTATACAGAAAGCTAAGAAGTACCAGAGGAGACTGCAACTGATACTGTGCACAGGTTTTAGCAAATATTTCTTTTGGGCCTGGGAACAGATTTTCAGCCCCTGATGATGCTCTGCTAAAAAAAGTGCACACCTGGCACTCTACTACGTATCCGCGCCTATTCTGGTCTAAAACAAACAAGTTCCAGGGTGACTGGCCCTCATGGTGAATTACATAGTTCAGGCAGTCAACATCACATGAATATGTATATGAAAGAACACAAAAAGAATCAAGACTTTGATAAACATAGGCTGAACTAATTGAAAAAACATTTTAGCTAGTTTTAGGGAAAATTAAAACACGGCTATTTTTTTGCAAAGCATTGATTATATTGTCATATACATTACAGGTAAAAATGAGAAAAGCTATTGCTCCCAATTGTGTGATGTTATTCTCTTAGCAGAGCTAGTTTTCTGGCCCCAGTACAGTGTAGGAACAGTCATAATCAACAAGCTCAGCATGAAGCAGGAACAGAAATAGGAAAAGAATCACATCACACCCAGATACGCTCCAGTCTCCTGTGAATGATACGGTGACAGAGCAGAGCTTTCCCTTATGCATCATTTAGCAGCTGCAGAGACTTGACAGATCTGCAAATCCCCACGACTCTCATTTCTGTCTGAGCATCACTGGAAAAGTAATATAGTTGGAAAAAGCTGAATGACAGTCGGCCTTTGCAAGAAGGGAGATTTTTCTGGGGAAAAAAAAAATTAAAAAAAAAAAAGAAAAAAAAAGTTGTATTTTTCTTTTCTTTTTTTCCTCAAACAAAAGAGGTGCTTTCTAGGTCTGAGCAGACTTGCTTGAGTTCTGGATGACTTCTTATCTTAGCTGTTTTTTTTTTTTAGCTATGCTGGTAAAGCCATGGGATGTGCGAGTTTCCTATTATCCTTTATGGCAAATAGCTGGAAGAACATATTTCTGCTATGGGAGGTATAACCAAATCATGTCTTTCTGTGTATTTGGAATGCCTGGTGAGATTACTGCAGGCAAAGCAGAAAAATTTTAGAAACACTATTTGCAGCCTTGTCACAATTTGTTCCTCGATTTAACTTATCTGTTTAGCTTTCTCTTTCTAAAGCCTGGCTTGAACACGTTAACTTTGTGTTATGTGTGCCTGTGTATGTACATGTGTGCAGCTGGAGTTGCCTTACTTTCATTTTGCACGTGTAGTATGCAGACACTTGTTAGTTTTGTCCAATGCTTGATACATTCTGTGCTATAAGGTTTGTTAAGAGATTTTATTCATGATTTTATGAACAGGGGTTGTAATGCCTCTAAAATGTTCCCGCCAAATTAGCTGTGCACTGCTCTGTCATGTACAAGGTCTTCATAAATCTATATCAAACTGATTACGGTAAAATCTTGTCTTATGTGGGTTCTTATATCAAGACCTCTGAAGCTCTTTAAAAATCCAGCATGAAATGGATTTAAGTTTCAGTTTGATCACTCATACCTTTGAAAACTCCTTTGCATGATTAGATACAGTTATCAATCTGGATCACAAGCAAAGAGCTCCTTCAGTCACCACAGAGGTAGCAGTATCACGACTGTGTGTACGTTTCCCTTTCTCTGAGAGACATCATACTGTTTTCCGATTCTCTTTTGCCCGACGGCCCCCATCTTAAGTTGTCATGAAAGTCCTGGGAGAGGTATTGCCAAGTGACCCAGATCTGCACCACAGCTTGGGGTGACAACAGTCAACCCCAGTACGCCTTTGCTGGGAGCACGGCACGTGTAGTGTGCCATCACAGTCACACAGCAGTGCCATCGGCTGCCCAGAGCTGAGGCAGGTCACCTGCTAGAAGGACATGCAACTACAAAGTGGCAGGCTACACAAAGGCCCAGGCACACATGGGAAAGCTGCTTCTTATCCGTTTGATTTGCTGGTGTGTATTTCGGGGCCCCTGCTAGTCCCTGTGGTCCTTGTAATGCCATTGGCAATGTCCATGCATGCTTCAGCTACAGCAGTGTCGTCCATCCCAGGCACTTAGGGCCCTGCTCTTGCCCTGTTTCAGGGTATTTCAAGACAGGCTTGGAGACAGTGTTTTCAGTTAGATACCTTGTGCGGCTTCTTGATAAGACAGTGGTTTTGATGGCGTGCTGCTACACGTAATGTTTTTCACTGTTGTCAGCAAAGGGTGTATGTCACCTGATGACTCCTGCATCCTAACTTGTTCTCCTGGGGAAAGCCAAACTCTCAGGTTTGCTCCTTACATCTGCCCTGTTCTCATTCACAAATCCAAGGTGGGCCTCACTGTGTCCAGCAGCTCTACCCAACTCTAGCAAAGTGGT
>NW_009648332.1:17214612-17240461 GCF_000708025.1 Charadrius vociferus | reverse complement strand
ATGTGTCCTCACACAGCCTAAAGTTCCCAATTCACTTTCTTTTTTTGTTAAATCATTTTTGGATAGAGACAAGCTTGTTTGGACACTGTTCCTCACAACTTCTTACAACTATGCAAGGTTTTGAGGTTTCCCACTGAAACCACTTTTACGTGTCATGAGATACCTGATATTGAAAAACATTTTGGGGTGAATGAGACTTTAATTCACCACAGAAATGACTGAACATTAATGAGGAATTTTATCTTTATTTTCATGATGTTAGCACAATAAACTCACACAGTAGCATTGATCTGTACTTATTTAACAAAATACATTTATAGCAATTTACAAATTCTTTTCCATTTGAAAACATTGCATAACATTTTATTAAACACAATACTTTATATAGAGAATTCTCATTTAAAAACATATTTTAGAGTATTTTCTTTTCTCAGTAAAGCACAGCCTAACAAAGAAATTCGTGCCTGTTAGCAAGTAAGAAAATCAGAACACTAAGAAGATGTCACCTGTCAATTTGTTTGATTAATTTTAAATTAAGGTATCAGTGGAATGTAAACAAAGAGTAATTTTACAAAAGGCTCCTTATCAAATATACATGCAGAGGTCTGAGTTCCAATGTATATATTATTACATTTCTGCTCTCTAACGTAATATAATTTGATAAGCCATTATTAAAAACAGTAGCCTTTGGCACTTTGAGTAAAAAAGAATATATCAATATTTATGTAAAGAACACAATTTCAATGATTACACAAGAGCTTTAAAATCTTTTGTTAAGAAATAGGAAACCTTAGGAAAAATATCGCACTGCACTTGAAATAGTGCAGCAAGTTTTAGAGTAATAAAAGCAACACATATGCCAAGTTATATCTGACTAAAACCAAGGAATAAAGAACAAACACTCCCACCAGGAATCCTGCTGTTTCCAAAACAGCTAAATTGCCAGAAGGAACATTTTCTAATCTTTGCTTTATTGCCATTATTCTTCATTTCAATTTTCCGTTATTTCCAGGTTCATCTACTTATGTTCTTTTCCCCTGCACTTACAAACTAACAAATGATTGCGTCTTATTTCCCTGCATTGATAGGCCAACAGTGATTGTGTCTTACCCATTCCTTTAAAGCTAATCCTACCTGCTTTATCATGTACCTAGACTAAACTTAATCCAAAGGGTTTTGTTCATGACAATCCAAGTGTTCGTAATTCCTAGGAACCTTGTACAAAATTTGATATTAAATACCAAGGACTAAAGATTCATCCTTTAAAAAAGAAAAAAACAAATCCTAACTTGTAAATACTAGAGTCTGAGAACATATTTCTAAAAAATTACTCTTTTTTTTTTTCCCTGGCATCTATGATTATTTTTTCCCAGTGAATGTGCCTTAAAGTGTGTCTTCAACATACTGTGTCTTTAACATACACAATATGCTGCAACCCTACTGGTTAGTTTCTTTTGTGTAACCTGCAAAATACTTCCTCCCAATCATCAAATGTATGATTGGGTCGTCTTCTATGACTAGCAGGAAAAGTGTCATCATTTCCTTAAGGACCAACACTCTTCCACAGCACTGGGTGATGAGCAGGTGAGGGAAGCATTGCTTGACAGGGTTGGCTGACAGCACTCACCTAATCCTGGAGCACCTGTATAACTGGGAAAGTGTATAAAGCTTTCCATTGACTCTGAATCCCTTCTTCTATACAGATTAGCGAACACCATCCTCATACTTCTGAAATTATTTAGGATGGGGGTTGGGTTTGGGATTTTGTTTTGGTTTTGAGATTTTTTTGTGGATTTTCTTTCTACTTTTTTTTTTCTTTTTTGGTCTGTGTGTGTGTTGTGCTATTTATCTTCTTGGGATGGGATGATTCTTCCTTCTTCCTCCTACTTGGCTGGGGTAGGGTGGGCTTTTCCTCAGAGTTCTGTGGGGTGGAGTCTGTAGACCTGTTCTGGCTATGTAGTATTTATCTGGTTCTCTGATACCCTAAACCAGAAGGGGACTTAGAGCAAAACACTCCTTTCAAGAAGCCAGAGAACAGACCTGATCTGCTACTACTTAGTGAGAGGACTGCTAAACTATTCCCCCCCCCCAGCAGGGGAGCTGGGACGTGTCTGATAGTAGTTCTCTTTCAGGTGGAAATAATCTAGGAGAGAACAAGGAGCTGTACTGGGTGAGCACTGCCCCTGGCTTACGATCATGGTTTAAGTTATTTAGGTCAGAGCCAAATGTAATGAGACATTTCTTCTAGCATGCCCAGGACAAGCTATGCATATTCCTTTCAGAGCTTATCCTTTCAACAGTTTTTGGCAATGGAGATTTTTAGCAGGCAAGTTCTTTCGTTATATTCGAAGCTCAATTTACTTAAAATAATCTGTGTTCTCTCAGGTGCAGAAACCCTCCATATTCTTAGGTGCAGAAACCCTCCATATTCATAAGTGGCAGTGGTGGGAAAAATATAATGCTTAAGAAGGCTCTGGAGGGTGTTTCAAGGGAGGTGAACAGTAGTAGTGGCACAATGCAATACTCATCAGTGATTCTGCAATACCAAGGCATTCCATTTTGAAAGCGAAGCATAAATCCCTTAAATGATGGCGACTGGGGTGAAACTTGTGACTGTTCTTGTGGCATGCTAAGCAAGTGAGGTGAATGACTGCTTCTAAGTGTGAGCTATGGTATTAATTACTGTCTCCTTGGAAGCTGGTCAGGAAAGTGGCCGTTTATTTTTATTTACTGATGGCTCAACTTTCACATTTGCACGTCTTGCAGTTATTGGTGTCCTGCATTATATGGTTAAAAACTAATAGAAAAATGGAAGGGTTGCAGTTTTAAAGAGGTTTAAAAATGTAAAATCTGAATTACTTGTAGTACTTTAAAAGACCCCTTAAAAAACATAATTTAAAACAATCTACAAGTTAGCCCACTAAGAAGCAGCCTCTTCATTAGTAGCACCTGTTCTTAAACAAAAGTTGAGCAGTAGCAGCAAAACTATTGAAAATAGATAGTTATTCCATTCTAATGGAATGTCACCCACACATTTTTTGTTGCAGTAGACATCTTAAAGAACTACACAAAACCTTTGCAATCTTTGAATGTGACAGATCCACTATAACAAAGCTGTAAATATTTCCTACGCTAAATGAATGCAGCCAGCATCATCATAGTATTAGCAATATTACTTTTAAAGTAACTGCACATCAATATGTCATGTGTTTGTAGAGTCTAATAAGTATGCCATTCTTCAAAACATCTAAAGTTATCATCAGCACCATCCTGTATTAAAGATTTGGTGCAAATTCTGCAAAGGTGAATATATACCACTGATACAGCCTTTGCTGTGAAAAATTCAGTTGATTTTGGACACAAATATAAATAAAATAAAAAGTTGGCACATTCAGGAAGTAAAGTGTCTATGTTCAAGACCATTGTTTTGATTGACATCATCACCCTCAGAAAAACGTTTTGAGTCTGAAGAAACAAGTTGCATGAAAATGTTTCACATTAGTTAGGTTCTGGCATTGTGCTTTTCCCCCACCACATGCTTTTCACAGGCTCATGCACATTGCACATCAGCAGTGTTTAACAACAGTTGGGCTGCTGGTCAATAATTTGGCACATTAAAGGTAAATATCAGCTCAAACCAAAGAGAGCAGAACCTGTGTCAAGATGTGTTTCCTTTGTGGTGGTACGCACCAACTGATATGTCTCCTCTCATTCCTTGTATGCTCGTGTGGGGGATGTGCCTTTATAGAAGATGTTTCTGGTGTTCTCTGGACTGCTCCCTCTCTCAGGGATTAAAATGATGTTACCTTTTCTTCGAAGTGTTGAGTCCCGGCTAGAAGAAATGGACAGAGTCTCTGAGCCAATTTCACTTCCCTCCACTGGTGTGACTCTTATCGTAGTGATTCCATGATGGTGATGCTCACTGTTATCTATGTTGCTCCTTTTCCTGTCACCTGACCCGTAACTGTCTTTTAAGGAGTCACAGCTCTCAGAGTCTCTGTTAAGATCATTTAGCTCGTATGTCTGACGAAGGGTGACTTTTTCAGGACCTTTCCATTTCCATGACCCACTTCCTTCACCTTCTGACGGCATCTGAATTACAGGTCTGTTATTTTCTGGATGGGCCTCAACTCTGACAATGCTGCTTGGCTCATGGTCGGTCAAGGTTTTATATCTGATGGCTCCTGTGCAGGTGACTGTGCTTCCCTCTGAACTCTTTGGACTGCCCTGAAGCACTCCTTGCTGTTTAGACATGGCTATTACTTGCATGATTCTTGGCTGGCTATTGCTTCTACATGCAACACTCTTCTCAGCAGCTTTCAGCCATTTAGCTCTAGCTGAACTACTTTTGGGTGATGTGTTCACGTTTTCCTGAGTCTCTTCAGGAATATGCACTAGCTGGGATGAGCCAGGACGTGACTGAATAGAGACCCTTGGCCCCCCAGAAAGACCTGAATTGTTACAACCTGGTACACTGCCAGGTTGAATTTTCAGGTATTGGCTAGTTGGGCCATGATGATCACCATTTACGCCCACTCTGGAGGGTTCTGAGCTTGATCTCATTTCGATAGCCCTTGGTGGTGACTGGCCAGAGTCAGTCTCTATTACTTGCAGTGACAACTTTCGACTTTCATTCTTGTTCTTCCACTGGGAAAGCAGCTGTTTGGAACGGGCAGAATCCATCGATGCGTGTATTGTTGCATTTCGTCTTGCTGGATCTTCCAAGGATGGTGTGTTGACTCTTGGCAAAGTGTTGCTGAAAGTAACCATATTTTCCTTTCCCATTGGGCTTCGTGGTGTTATTATTTCTACATCAGCATTTGCTCTCTTGATATTGGTCAGAGACCCTGAATCTCTGTGGTTTCTATTCAGGATGCTTTCTGTACGGTGAGAGACAATGCCATCACTGCTGCTACCATTTTTACCTGGCAGGATTCTGTTGGCATCTTGACTGAGATCTGTCAAAGACCTTAGAGGTTCTCTGTGAAAACTTGGGTGAAACACATTCTCGTCACTTGGTAAGAAGTTGCCCACAGCATACAGGCCCTGATATTTGAACAGAAGCATCAACAATCAGTTATGGAGAAAAGATATGTTTTAAAGTATTTTAATTATACTCTTCTGCCTTTAAATTAATAGAGTGACAGATTTAGTCCAACTTAACTGACAAGGTATGTTCACTTTCCTTTCCTCACCAGTATATCCTTATTCCAAATTCTGTCTTCAATCTGGTACATCTAGATATGTATGAAGTATTCTCAGTAGGATAGCTAGGGCACATAGTTCATGGCAATAAGTAGTTGAGGAAAAGATTAAGCCTCCTTCAGTTTTCTTCATTTTATAAAGCAACAGATACAACTGAAGAAAGAATGTTTTGTTACAAAAATAACAAAATAAATGTTTGCAGTCTTCCAGGCAAAGCTATTTTACAGCTACACTGCTGTCTGCTCTGATTTACTGAATCTTGTTACAGCTTGAGTTGTTCTCTGCCCTGTGATTCTGCCCTTTCTACGGCATAATAACCATGTAATACAATATCTACATGATAGAACAATTTATCAACTTTAAATCAATTGCTTTCCAAGCTGCGCAGAACTGTAACAAGATTTAGTTATACAACACTTTCGTATTCAGCAGACTCACTGTAAAATGCTGTAATTTCAAAAAGACTCCACTGAGAGAGAATATTCCATGAAAGGGTCAAATGCCTGACTCAATCACTTAGGTTACTTGTTCTTTACACTCCTTTCAGAGTTATTTGTTGTTTCATGTTATTTCCCCTGCCCTCCCTCTTATTGGCATGTAGTTTTCAGGGCAGATTTACTGACTACTGGGTATCCAGGACAATGTACTCTCTGATGTATGTTACCGTGCAACAGTACATGGAGAAGACCTAGCAAAGAACATACTTGTTTGTGGATTTCAAACATGGGAACAACAGCTCCATTTATAAGAGTCTACAACAGCTTAATAATTTGAAATAATATTCTACAGCGTGCCTTTCTGCTCACAGTGCAATCATAGAAAGTGACTTTAGTAGCTTATGGGGTTTCTATTATCTACCCTGGTTGCTGTTTCTTCTGCCACTGTGAAAGCCGTTTTTCCCCCGGTCACCTCTGTAGACCATCTGCATGTACCTTAGATTATCTTATCACAGATAAAAAGGGGACAGGAGATGAACTTATTTTAGTACTATACTCAAACTCATCATTGACTTCTTGGGCGTCAAAACCATCCCACTGGCTGTTAAGACTCTCTTGTTCACCTGCCCACACTGGAGCAAAAATGTTGTCAGTAGAAGTTTCTGACTGCTCACAGGCAGCTGGGTTGACGCTGTGTTGAACAGCTATGGCAGCAACAGTCATGTTGGAGACATACTGAGAGCAGCAAGCAAAAGCAAATGCTTGATGAGCCTCATACTGACAGATACAAACAAGCCTATCCTACATATTCCCTTACAGGACCCTTCCAAGGTGCTCCATCTGTCTCAGCGCAGTACAGAGGAAAAACATAACAATAACCTGGCTTGGGCATCCTATTTCCCCTGCGTAATCTCCCAAGAGCTCCAAAGAATCACAAGGGTGTAATATTGCCTTTGATTTCTTGCAGGTTCAGCAATTTACTCATCTGAGTTGCTGCATATTAATTCAACCATTTTTTTTGCGATCATAAAGCTAATGTTGGCAATATAAACTCAGGCTGGCAACAAATACCAATGAATCCAATATTTGTCTTGCATTATGCTTGTAAGTGTGGAGTAGAAAAGATGAGTATCTTTAAGTACTTAATGAAGCACATAATGTTAGAGCTGTTTCTGTATACAATACCAGATGATTATATACCACTTTGTGCAGTTATGGCACTTTAAAATGAAATACGTTATTTGCTTTTTCCTGTTTATTTTCAGTGATTACTCCTAACATCATCATCTTCAACGCATTTTCACTATATTTTTAATTATGGCATGTAACCATGATGAAAGGTTATAATAAAAAATACCAGTATTCTTATTATAGCCTTATCAGTTTTATGTGCTAAAACTTAACTACATGAATATTATATTATATTTACCAAATAGAGAGCAATTCCTCCTCCTATGAGAAAGCCACAGTAAACATCAACTGGATGATTCTTATACTGGGTGATACGTGTCAGACCACATATAATTCCACAGATGATAAAAGCAAAGACTAAGAGCGGTTTCAGAAGTTTTGAGGAGTCTGTTAATGTAGAATTGAAGTACATCTTGAAAAAAGAAAGAAAAGAAGAAGCAGTTGAAGAAACTTATATTTACCTAAGAGGATATTAATTTCTTGCATTCAATGTTTCTTTCACACATAGATCACTTACACAGTGATACTGCAAATAATGAGTTTAATTTTAATTGACAACCCTGTTAAAATTTGCTCACTTACTGTAGGAAGATCTGAAATCACAAGGAATGTATTTCCAAAAACATAGACAGTGATACTTTTTGACATCAATTAGGATAAGGATTTTATGCCTAAATACTGTTCACAGTCAGAGCCTAAATGTTCTGTAAATGTGACTAAGGAGCCACTGCTTCTGAAATAGAGAAGCCAGATGTCATGCCAGATGAACGCATTAACCTGTTCTCACAAAAGCTACCACCAGATGCTTTAGAGATCCATTTCTCAACTGGGGGCCATGATGTCAGGGAGTTCACAAAAATTAAGTGGAGATGGTTCATTAGTATTATTCCAAATTTTGGCCTTTCTCTGGGCAGAATAAATACTGGCAAGCTCCCAGTACATGCACAATTCTATTATCTAATTTGATTAACTGGTTGCTATTGTTGTTTTCCTCTGATTTTTATAGCATGAGTGATGGAATTACTTTTTTTTTATTATATACTTCACATCAGTGGTCACTCATACAAACATTGTAGCCCATACTGAAGAAATGTCATTGGTCAGATGTGGAAAATCAGCTGGGATCGCTGCAGCATCTCCTACAATTTCCTGCTAGTTACTGATAGGTTTTATTCACTTGCTTTGCAGTAGCACCTTGGAGGCCTCTGGGAGTGATTGTGCTAGTTCATCCATGCTGCAGTTCTATGGAGGTCAAATGAAACTACATCACATAAACGTTTGTTCCTTAATGCCTCAAGTTTAAAAGCAGCAAGTCAAGTGAAGACAGCAACAAAGAAAAGGCAGAACACGTAAAGGTTAATTTGGATGGTAAGTTAAAATATCACCCTGTAAGACAGATAAGCGCTACATTTTATGTGAATAATATGAGGCATCAAATATACTTTAATGTTACACTTTTTGTTACTTCTTAACAAAGGATGTGAAGCAGTTGAATGTTTTCTGTATTCTTAATAGATCTGGTTTGATTTTAGCTGTTAGTAGTTTTATTTTGCTGTCAGACTGGGAGGATAAAGACTTACATCCATCCAGGATATCCAGGCAACCCATCACTTTGCAATATACAGCAAATGACTTTCTGACTTTTCTCTTGTATAAATGAAAATGAACAGAGTTACTCACCGAAATGTACACTGCTGCAAAGGCTGCCAGGGTGGCATGTTGAGAAGGGAATGACTTTCTGCCAAGGAAGGAGACTCAAATTATGCTTCTCAGTTCAAATACACTATGCTAGCATTCACTTGAAAAAAACACTGGGTGGTACAGTCATTTTCAGCTTACACTTCCTAAGCAATATATGATGGATCAGTAACATTTAATTTCTAAATTTCTTTTCTATAATCTGGAGAAAGGACCAATGTTAATGAAGTGCCTTTGTTTTGAAGTAAATATTTAGCACGAAATTCTTTTTGTATACTAAGAAAATATGTACTATGAGAACAGTGGGGATGAGCTAAGGACTGAATGCTTGATTGAGAGAAATACCTACCAGTTTATTCCTATAAATAAATTTCCATAATAACTTTTCAGTAAGTACCTAATTATAGAACTTATTTAATGCACGAACCTTGACCTTATGATTATTCTCACTGATTTCACTTGGACTCTACAGAGCCCCTGCTTTGTTGCTCTAATAATGGGGGGATAACAGGGTGAATTTCTTCTCAGAGAGGCAAACTACATCTTTATTTGCTATGTCTTCACGTTTATTTTTAAAATTTCAGCACTGTGTAAGATGACAGGAATAAATGGAGCACAAGAACATGGAGAGGGCATTTTAAGAGTTACCAGGCCCCTTCGTGAATCCCAGAACAAAAGGGTAAATGAAAATAGGTCCAAACTGTGCGATATAGTAGGCAATACCAGGTGTATTCTTGAAATTGCTGAGGGCCTTCTGCTTCCATTGAAAATTACTTGAATGATGCGGACTGGGTCTTGAGTCAGAAACTACAGATATGAAAATTCAAAGTGACAGCTTAGCTCCTATTTCTCTGACCAAGAAAAGGAGGGTTTGTGTTAGTAGCAGCTACGCAGAACCATCACATGAAGCCCTCTGACATTTTAACATTATTCTTCTTATAGACCCATTTCATTCCTCTAAAAACAACAAAAGAAAAGTGATGTGAACGTGAAGGAGACATTTTTACACAGTAGAAGGAAAAACTTAGCTGGGGGTGGATTCAGTAACACCTGTTCTATGACAGACATTTAGTTCATAGCTTGTAGAAGCCCTAAAAAACTTTTATGACCTCTGAGCTCTAGAACTGAGTAAGATGCAGTGAAGATATATAGCAGTTTATATCTGTATATTTATGTCCTTAAAATGGCATGGACATGTAATGTGCTGGCTGTCTTGATGAAGAAGGGTATGTCTATCTTGCAGCACAGAAGCCACTTTCACCTGAGAAAGCTCAGCTTGGGATAAATACTTGAACAATCATTCAGCTTGCCACCGTAACCGGGCTGCACGTGTAGCCGTTTTCCTAGCAGCACCTAAGTTAGCTAGTTTAAAATAGCAAAGACTGAAACATAGTCCTTTACCTTTAGACAAAGACATTTTTCTGCAAAGCAGCAGAATCTAATTTCTAAATTTCTTTCCTATGCATTTTGCCTTGTCTGTTCTAAATAATTCATTGGCAATTAAATGTGAGCATGTAGTTCAGTGTGAATGCCACACTGCTGACCTGAATTTGAGCCCATGGCTCCAGCAGGTTCATGACTCTGTCCAAGATGAAATCAGCGTGATTCCTTGTTCGTTTCTACAGACCTAAATTATTATTCTTCTTCTTTTTTTCTCCCCCTCCCCCCGCCCTTGAACAAACCTTTCACAAATAGTATCCCTAGGGAACAAGTTCAAGACTGAGAAAAGGAGGATAAAGACATGAAAAAAATTTAAATGTTTATAATGACTAATCAACTCCTTTACCCTGTGCAGGTTTTAGTGGAAGCATAAATCTACTTACAGTACCACTCAGAACTTAACCTTAATTTGATGGCATTTTTATAGTATATAAGGTGTGTCACTGTGCTAGTCAATTTTCTCTTTATTCTATTTTCTATTCATATGCTTTCAAGGCAAGCACAGCATGTTACAGACTAAACGCACTCTGTGTACTCTCTAATGGTGACACAGCTTTTGTTCCTCTATTTGTTATCTTTTAATCTAAAATGAAAATAATTCAAGCTCAAAATCTGTAGCCTTTTTGTACGGCTCTGTATTGAAAAGGTGAACAAAGGTCTCAAAGAAAACATGTCCTGAACTCAGATGACAGTGTATCACTCTAAATACTCATGCATGAGGATGTGTAGAGGGGGAAAAATGATAAGGAAAAAGTCATACTGAGACAGAGAGTCATACTGAGTCAGAACATCAGAAATATGAGACGGTAGAGAACTCACTGGAGATCTGAACAGAAATGACTGAAAAAGCTCTTTGAAGATAAACAGAGGAAAAGATGGACAAAGGAAACTGCTGGATATTTGGGGATGTTGCAGAAAATGATTTCATATAATCAGCTGGATAATTATGTGTTCCTCTCTATCCTTTTCATAGGGGAGTGCAGAGGCAAATTTCTGGAGCCAAAGTTTCTGGAAAGTACAAATAAAAAATGAAGGCAATCTCAGAAGAACAAGTCCCTTACAAGCTGAAATTACTGAAGTCAAATTAACCTCCTGGGCTGGAGAAGTTATACCATAACTCCTACAGCAGATGACTGAAGGAAGTATTGAACCAGTAGCAAGTGCCGATTGCTTTGGTAAAGGTGAGACAGGCATAAAGAAGCAACAATTTAATAAAGGAAAAATGCAACAAAATTGAATTAAGGAGAAACTGGGGGTTGTGCCAGAATACCAGAACACCAAATGCATCCTCTATGATGGGAATAAATTTGAGATATCAATATGTGGTCATCTTCCTAAAGAAACAGAAACACATAAAAGCTGACTGCTTAGTCTTAATATGTTACAACTAGTTTTGTTCGGTTTTGGAAGTGATGATATTTAAACTTAGGAATGATCAGTGGTTTTGGAATGTCTACAGGCAGTAGGCATCATATCTGAGACGATAATGAAATGAACGAGATACAATAATGAAAAGCTACACCAGTTTCCCTGGGACACCATGTAGGTGCAAGACACTGCTTGCAGGCACCAGGCTTCAATGGCAGTATCCCAGTAACAGCAAATGGTTATGGGAAAAGAGACAGTGAGGTGAAGGCTGATATAGTGATTCTGGTTATGCCTTTCACCAAAATTATTGTCACCAAATTATTTGGGACAAATAGAGCTACAATCCTTCATTCCAGTTCTGGATCATGCCCACATATATAAATTGAAAAGATATGGCAAGTTAATCAATGCTAATTGTGAGTCTTAGCCCACTAGAAAGTTTTAATCAAATAATTGAAGGTCTTTAAACATCAGTGAAATTGGTTTGTCCCAGTGAAAGGAGATAGATAACGAGATTTGCTGGAAGATACTTGCAAAGTGAATGATTTCATGATTCCCAAGTGTGTTGACCATTGAAATAAATGGAAAAGCAAAGAAACCGGGGAAGAGGTGCCTTAATATAGAGACAGAACATTTTAATTATATCGCTGTGACAAAAATGTAATGCCGTGAGGCATAAAGTTAAAACAGAAGCTAGCTTCTCGGGCTGCATACAGAAGAAAGGAGTGCAAAGCTTTAGTGAAGTGGATGTGACAGAAGTAACACAGCTTCATGTCTATTAATCAGGTACACAGAAATTATGCAGCTGAGTCAGGCACAGAAATTGTAGTCACTTCAAGCATTCTATAATTTTGCTGTAACTTTTTTCGAGAGCAGGAGATTTAAAAAAGCACCAAAATTTTGAAGGACTGCCAAATTCAAACATTCAATGACTAACAGGCAATAAAGATTAACCTGGTGTGGAAAAGATACAGAAGACTACTATTGTATTCAGTAAAGAGCTTCATGATTTCTCAGTAGTGTAGTGCTTATATCTAGGACACTTCATACTAATGAAGTCCTTGAACTAATGAGTAACAGATGTATTGGAACAGTAAAACTTACTGACTTATACCCTCAGATTCCCTGTTTAAATCTATGACCTGTCATCAGTAATTGAATTATCACTATTTTGTCACATTAAGCTTGTTTAAAATAAGATATACAGTCTGCTTTATATCTCAACTTGTCTGATATGCATGTCCAAAACCTGCTACAATAAACAATTTATCTCCTGGCTATGTATGTAGGGAGGAGGCTAAAGACTAAATGACCAGGGAGGATAAACCACCAGTTAGAAAGACCATGAAAGAAAAGGCATGTGGTTGGGAACACACAGATTTGCACTGTTGTGGTCTTTCCTCTAATAAAGGGATTTTTTTCAATGCTGTCAATATAAAAATCTTAATCAACTAGAGAAAGAGCAAACAAATAAACTCTTCCAACAAATCCCAAAACCAAGCCTCACAAACAAAGACCAAAATGCCAGAACAGTAATGTATGTTATACTGAGGTCTCAGACAAAGTACTTGGGTGAGTTCTTTCCCTGCCAGTTATGGAGAACTCACCCAGATCCCACTGGGAAAAGCAGTAGAAGCCATACATATTAATAATTGTATAGGGAATTGTCTCCTTTGAAAGAGGGAAAATAACTAGCTACTAACAACTGTGACTTGGAATCTGACAAAATCTTCCAAAGCCCACTGTTGGCCTAGTATTTTTATACAGAAAACTGAACATCACTAACTCACCTTTGTTACAAAAAACTGACAAAACTCCTTTAGACTTTAGCTAGAAAAAAAATCTTGAAACTGGGACAGAAAATAAAAACCAAAATGAATACTTAAAAATGTACACAACAAAGGATAGAACCAACCTTCCAGCATTGATAATATTGAGATCAGATCCTGAGCAAATATCTTCCACAACATATGAATTCTCTGAGCAGGATACATTTAAGGATGTATAGTTAGGCTTGCAAACAGTCAGGAAATATGGTGCCTGATATCCTGTTGATAGCTGTATAATATCAGTAACAAGAGCAGTAGAACAAAGACCAAACACATGAACACCTAGGAAAGAAATCAACAGAGCTTGTTAACTTTATTATATGCATAAATTAGATTAATTCATTGTGACAAAATACATTCAACGGAATTCTAGTGGCTTGTGCCATTGAACTTGACAGTATTTAACTGAAGAATAAGATGTATTTTTTTAATGAAAACATTGCAAAGTTTAATTCTTTAATGTAAAAAAAAAAAAGATTATTTATGCTTGTTTTCTTCCTGTTGATACTTAACATTTCGATAGCTTGATGTCCTCCAACATCTTTTCATAAAAGTGAACTATGCTGGAGCTGCTTCAGTTGGAAAGCAGTTTTCTGAACTGACTAAAGGACAGCCAACTATTTGAGGACAGCATGTGTGCTCATCCAGTCCTTGGACTTGCCCACTGGGATACAGGCTTTTAATAACACGGACAGCTGCCCATTAGATCACTGCTCTGAGGACCTGTTCTCTTTTTACCACCAGGGGCACATCGGCTGGCAATAACTTTGCCTACCTTCACACCTCTGATATTTCTTGAATACCAGGTCCTTGTGATGAGTCCAAATATTTAAGTCTTTTTGGTAATTGATCAACGTTTTTATCTGGTTAATAATGCCAAATTCACAAGGCAGTTGAAGTAAATGCAGTTGTTTTACTGAGCATTTTTAACTGCTTTTCCCCTATTTAGCTCTAATTCCCTACTTGTATTCATATAAATAAATTTATTTTTCATCTTAAAATGGAAAGAATGCTAAAGTCATAAAAATATGAAAGAAACTGCAAATTCAGACTATGAATCAGGAAAGAAATTAATGTATCTTTGAGCTTGTCTTTTTTTGGTGATGGAATGTGATGCCATACAGGAGAAGTTGAGAGCATGGGGTATCTTTACAGTCCTGTTTGCTGACATTGTAATCTACCATCCCCTCTGCTCACTTCCTCACTGCTACTCTTAAGAGGTTGCTTTACTGGTCATAGACTGTATAACCTCTCCTTTCATGACTTCCCTGCTTGCCAAACTACAGAAACCTAGTGCATAGTCCTCCTACCAAGTTTTCAGTCTGCTGTCCTGCAGGTTGTCTTTGCCTAGGCTGGCCTCTCTAATGAAAGAGTTCTGGAACAGAGAAAACCTTTCCTTTAGCCACTCATTGGTAGAGGAAATTAACTGTTAAGGAGGGGAACAAAGTCCAGTTGCCTTTTCAAGCTCAGTTTTCATAAATGACAATTAAAACAAAGTAAAATAAAACAATTCAACATGTTCCTCTCTATCATTAAGTTGCCAGATTCTACCCCTTTTTCAAGAGTTAGATAAACACATCCCAGAAGAAGAATGTCAAATCTACTGACAGTTTCTGACAAGTTTTTACTGTCATGCTGAATACTGTGTCAGGTGGGTTAAATCCCTATGATGCACTGAAGACAGGCAGGGGAAGCTATACACTGAAACAATTAAAAGGAAGCCAGCTCAAGGTGGGCAGAGAAGGAAAAACAAATGATTCTTTTAGAAACGCTGACAATAGTACAGGAGAGGAAAGGGAAAATGGAGAGTGTAGATGCTGCATTACTGAGTATGGGGCTGCTCCATTCGACAGTTTCTTCTCACATTTTCTGGCAGATCTGTGCCAGTGACAGCCCTGCACTGTTCTGAAAGGCTGTTTCAGAGAAGGAAACCTGCATGGTGAAAACTGAATGTATATGGAAAGCTCTTCTTTGTGACCAACATTTGAAACCCACCAACAAATCTGACAGCTCTTCTAAGAAAAGAATTGAAGTTGCATCCTCCTGCATTAATATTGGCCTCTGTTCCAATCCCATTTCTTCTTTTGGACAGGCAACAGTAGAGAATTCCTTCTCCTATCATTATCTGCAATGACAAAGGAGCCGTTAAATGTAGCAGTTACTCAGAAGACACTGATTGAATTCAAAGGGCTGAAGTATAACTATGCCAGAACCATTGTCATCCACTGACCTGTACTTGCCTTTAAAAGATTTGTATCAGTATGTAAACATTCAGTAATGCAACTTAGACTGAGTGAGGGCAGGCAAGAAGGTGGCACTGAAATTAAATGCAAGCAGCATTACAGTATACAGTGCTTAGTGGAATCGGGGTCTTGATCCACAGCTGAAATTTGACACCTCTACAATAAAAAAAGTAATAATTAGAAAATCTCGCCTCTAAAATAATCCAGGGCCGCTGCAATATCTTACTGCTCATGAGGTGGTTTTAACAGTCAGTCTTGGCCTCAAGCCTAGCAATCCCTAACAGCTTCTAATTACATGGCAGCCTGCTCTTCTGTTTGTTTAATTTGGCTTGGGTTTTAACCAGATCCACAGCAGCAGAAAAAGTTCTGTCCTTATGGTCCCTCTGAACATACCAAGCAAAACAGATTATGACTGAAGCCCTAGACAAAAGTTTATAACAAAAATAAAGAGAAGAATATAAATTAAAAATGGTGCTACTTGCTGGAAAATCCACAGCCACTCACACATTTGCAGTCTCACGTTTGGTTGTTTTCCTCGTTAAATAGTGCAACAACTTGGAAATCTGTAAAGGGCTTGTACAGCATTCTGAATAAGGGTTGGGTTGAAATATCGAAATTAGTGAAGCAGTTCTCACCACTAAAAGGAGATTCACCCTGTCTATCCACAGATGCACTGAAAACTAATATATGCGATGCACAAAGCTTAAAATGCAACAAGATGCTAAAGCATCTGAATTATGCTGAATCTGCTGTAATTACCAGTGAAGTTAGTGCACGTTAAGACCCCTCACCTTAGGAGAAGGGAAATAAAATGAACAAGCTTACTCTAACTCTTTCTTAGCTAAGAGTGTAATAAATTGAAATTTCCTTTCTTTGCCAGAAAAATTGAAGTAGTGAAGGTTATCTCATTACATGGCCACATCAGTGGTAAGTTTTGTTTAATGAATTTTAATTAGATGAGAACTATGGTCACTATTATCTGTCTCCATTTGATCAATTTACAGCTGAAACCCCCTGGACAAATCAGTAGTATTTCAAACTTAACAAACAGAGAAACCCTACTAGTTTTTAGCCAAGCTCTAGGGAACATCTGGCACAGGGAAAAACACCAGAGAGATGGATTAGCTTGTGTGATAGAGGAGAAAATTGGGAAACAGCAAGGCCTGTGTGAAGGAAAATTCAGAGGCTGGTATTTCCAGGGAAACAAACTCTCACAGTAGAGGAGGCAGTAGGACTGAAAATGCCAGCAGTGAATTTCTCTCCTTGTGAATTGATTTCCCAAATCAATGTGATCTAATTTCCTGGTGATCTCTGTTACAAAGCACATTGTTACCTTTAAGTAGATTTTTAGTCAGTAGCTGGTAAGGGTTTGAATCTACACTGATATGACTAAATGACTCGTCCTTACATTTTTGAATGAATAGCTAGAGAGAAAATATGTCAGAGGATCAGATTGAGAGTTCTTTGAAGCAAATGGAAGTCATGTTGCCTTTCAGGTGTATCTGTATTCCAGACATAAAATATCCATGTTGGTAATTTCATACAAGTCCAGTTGTTCCACACTGAAGTCTCCTGTGGTTTACGAATACATATGGAAAATTTCAGATATGCCACAAGCTATAAAACATATGTCAATAACACAGGCAGTACTTCAGTGCTACACAAAAGACCTGGTTAAAAGCAGTTGCTGCTCACTAATAATGAGCAAAAAAACCCAAAGGAAAAAACAGCAAACGTAAAGCCTCAAATCCACACAGATCCTTCTGTAATAATGGCTTGGGAAAATAAATTACAAAATGCTAGACTTGTAACAAAAATTTCCTATAAAGTGAATAGATCTAATAAGTTCCCCAGTCTTTGGACTTTTGAGTATATCAAGAAAAATAATATAGAAAAAAAATTAAGTCCTATACTAACATTTAAATAAGGCTTTATTGAGGGATTGACATTGGAATTTGCTTGTCTTCTCCCTCCACTCCCCCTTTTTTTAAACATTTTTTTCTTATTTACAATCTTTGTTAATATTTAAAATGTGGGTTAATCACAGCTGTATTTTATTGAGTCTTGATGACCTTCTGTCTCATACTGCAGTAAGTACCTGAACTGCAGACAGAGGCTAGCATATGCTGTGTTACTGGAGATCCTTAATTCCTCACATAGCTCATGCTTTCTTTTCTATATTTTATAGATGTTATAAAGTGTGTAATTAATTGAAATGTTAATGAAAACTAAATTATAAAATGCTAAACTCTAAAAGATGACAACTGCACAATTATAAGCTTTTTATATTGAGCTTTATTGGCCTACTTTTTCCAAAGAAAAAGGGAAGAATTGGAAAAAAACCCACACCCTAGTTTTTTACTTCAGAAGTGGTATTGAGAGCTGATGCTCTACACCACCTTCAGCACCTTGTATTAAAGGAGGTTGTGTATTTTGCAGTATCAGAGCCCCATTCTCCAATCAATACAAGCATCACATTCATGTTCACACTAATACAAATAGAACTACACCTTCCTAAGGCTCGCAGCTTTTAAGACGTTGTACTTTGAAGCTTCAGGATTTACTCTTTACCAATCATGAGTTTGATAAGCATGCTCAAGTGTGGGGTTGAGTTCCTTACGTGGCATGGTTTTGGTTAGTTGTCTGTACTGCTGGTAGGAGAATTATTCACGTAAGAATAACATTTTCTATTGCAAAATTTCATGCAATGCTGAAATAATTTAGCTGTAATCAAAGCCCTTAACAAACACTTCATAATGAAATGGCCATCCTTCATCTCAGTCGAAGGTGTTTGATATTACCTAGCCTTAACATAAACTCTGAAGTAAAAATCAGCTTTTACCCCTCTACTGTGGCCCAAGTGAGCCTATATAGATAATTCCAATGGTTGTTTCAGGGAAGTCCACTTTTTTGTTATCAGAAACACCATCTAAACTTAAAAAACCCAGCCAAACTTCAATACCAACAACTTTTGTTCAGTTTAAAAAGAGAGAAATAAACAAAAACATCCTGGAAAGCAAAGAGAGAACAGTGCTTGACGATTTTTATATAGGCATCACATTTTATACATTTTGTAATTGCAAGTTGGCTAGTAGTATAAAACGAATGAACTGGTTGAATTTAAGGCAATTCAGAGGAGCTGGCAGCAGATACATTTGCAGCTGGCCTTAGAGAAGTGCCTAACCAGGATGTGTAGTCATTGCTGTCAGGGGAGAGAAGAGACCCTTTCAGAAGGTTGAGTCAGCTTTTTAGGTGCATGGAATTACCCACTTAAGGTGAATTTCTCTCTCCATTTGCCAAACAGGAGGGGTGTGAGAATAAGGCTCCTATCTGAGCTGCCTAAAATCAGACAGAATTAATTCCCTTTAGTATATATATATAAAGGTGAAGACTTTAGATTTCATTTTAATTTGACATAGCGATTCCACCAGGGACAACACTCACCTGTATGAGACAATTTGTATTTTTTTTTCTGTAAAATACTGTCCTGGTTTCAGCTGGGAAAGAGCTAATTTTCCTTCTAGGGATTGCTGTGAAAGGAATGTCACTAATACCTGTTGGTTTTAGTTGTTGATAAGTGATGTTTGTTCTATCCAAGTACTTTTTTTCAGCTTCCCTTAGAAGCATACACTGAATGATGGGATGGCCAATGAAATATTCCACACCATAGATGTCACGCTCAGTATATAAATGGAGTTAGCCAGGGGGCAGGAATCTGCAATCACTGCTCTGGACAGTGCCAATTCACTGGGCAGTGAGAGTGACCCGTGTCATTATTATTATTATTATTTTCCCTTCGCTGTTATTGTTTTTATTAAACTACCTTTAACTCAACCCAGGAGGGTTTTTTTTTCCTCCCTTTCCCCTTCTCTTTTTTTCCCTCTTCTCCCCACCCTTCTTGAGGGGGGAAAAGGGGGGTGCAGTAAGCGAATGGCTGTGTGGTTCTAGTTGCCAGCTGGGGTTAAACCACAACATATAGTGACCAAACTACTCATACTCTGACAGAATATTTCTGTTCTGCTGAAATCATCTCCTCCCTTTGGGTGAATGATTAAACCAGCTTCCTTTTGCCTGCTCCTTATGACTAACTTGCAATTTAGAGGAGTCCCAGTGCTATTTGGGAAAATGTAATTGATTTCACTGATACAGTTGATATACCTTCTCACTGAATAAAGCCAGTTCTAAGAAAAGTGGCATGTTCAGGACTGTAAATTAAAGGCTTTTGTTTCCAACAAAATCTTGTTTTTTGGTCTATCTCAGACTAGGGACATGTCCTGTCTGTAAAAGTTCAAATATTTGTACAGCATAACAGAATGATTCAAGCTGTTCTCACCCAACTTTAGATGCTGTTTCTTAACATTAATGCCCATAATCAGAGGAGCACAAGTAGATGAAATGCTACAGGGAATGTTTTAAGGACTGTGTCTCCTTCTGTTACAGAAGAATAAAAGATGAATTTAAAATCCTAAGGTAATTAGCCTGGATGACACTCTGCAGCCTAAATGAAACCAAAGGAGCTATTTTCTTTCTGCCAGCTGAGACTCTGTTCAAAATGGTTAATAAATGACAGTGGCACCTCAAACTTACCGTAATTGATGGTCCAGCAAAAACCAGACTAAGCAACATCAAGAAGGGAACAGACTCTTGTGTAGGTTCAATGTATGGCATACTCAGACTCTTGTCATAGCAATTAAATCCAGAGTGCACTGGCTTGAAGACATCAGTAAGTTCAAGAAAATAGAGGCTAACAACAGAAGATGCCAATATGGGCAACTAGAAGAGAAGAAAGCAACAAATTACTGTTTGGAAATGCAACAGCAATGCTTTTGCAAAGACAACATAGTATGTTAATAAATCTCTGTGATGTTTGCTATTTACATTTCATTGCTCCTTGTCATATCCATTTTACCATCTTTAAATAATTGATTCTCTAGAGATATGATACTATTCAGATAGTATCAAATAACCCTGTTGTCTACCAAGCTAGTCAAAACACCCAATCCAATCTCCAGTCCATGTAATTTAGCATTTTCATCTATGAATGATTAATAGACAAACTTAGAATTATTTTTTTTTAAAAGGACGTAGCAGGACTGCAGTCTCCCATGCAGGGCCTCAGCATTCTGCTGTTCATCATCACCCTTTCTGGTCCTTTAGCAACTCTGCGTCACATATATGACAGTGTTTATATCAAAGCCAGTTTGCATTAAGTTTCAAAGTAACAGTTAATGAAAAACAGTATCCAGTGCTGCCCTAGAATCTAAATATGTGATAATACAGAGTTCTGCCTTTGCATATTCAGTTTGTGATTCTATCAAAAAAAGCAATTAACTTTGGCAAGACTCAGTCTGTTTAGAACCATGATTACTATGGTTCACAATTCTTTTATCCTCTGGCTATTTAGCGATTTTACCCTTCGCAATTACTTCCAGTAATTTATTAAGAGCGAAGTTGGCCCCTCTGAGGATAAATTCACTCCAGCTTGCCACCAGCTCCTGAAAGCACAGATTCAACCAGTAAGCCTCTGTGGAAGGAAAGAAGTTGTTCCAGAGAAGAAAGAGCAACAAGGCATTTTGAAGCCGTTGGTTTTTAAGTGAACAGAGAGGGCAGCTGTGCACCCAGGGTGGGCATCAGAGCAATCAGAAGCGACAAGCAGCATGTGATTATTCTCTGTATCCTTCTAGTAAATGCTCAGAAATGTTTTTTGTTTGTTGTTTTTCAGAGTCCTCACTGAACAAGGCAACATTAGAACAACTGCCCGCTCCTCCACTGAGATGCAATGACTCCTTCTCTGTGTCTCCATTGCAATGAAGGTACCAATGGATAATATGATGTGAACTGCCTATCTGCTTCCTTTTCTTTCTTATTTTTAAATGGCTGTCACATTAACTTTTCCTCACTGTTAGCTGCAGCTGAAAAGTAAAAGCTTGCAACTACTAAATAGATACACTTAGACACATAAAAATCATAAAAATCTGACAAGCCTGTATCATATCTCTTGAGAAAAAACACTCTCTCTTTTACATCTAGCACCTCACATTATGAGAAATAGGGATTGTCCTAACATAATCTCAGGCATACTTAGATTATATTTTTCTTACAGTGTTCAGTACACTTTACAAAAATAATTGACTAATTAACATCAATGTCATTCATCCCATTCTACAAAGGAATAAAAAAGCAGAGGTAGAACTGGATAAATATTTATATTGGAAAAATGAATAAAACCTGCTATGTATGGCAGAGGGACAATGGTTTCTTGCATTAACTGGCCATTTTCAGATTTTTAAACATTGGGCTTTTAAAATGCAGACTTTTTGTGTACAAAATGCAATTCTGGGTGGTTAAAGAAGGAGGGTTCTAGTTAAATTTCACTGAAACATTTTTTAATACAGCTTAGTTTTTGTTTAAAAAGAACAACTTATCTTTGATGTGCTGAAGGACAGATTTGAAGAAGGTACGTTTTATCGTCAAAGCGTTCTAAGCAAAATCTGCAGAAGGTGGAGAATGGAAGAATTTTGCCTGTCTGGTTATCTGAGTTCAAGTTGATTGTGTTGTAATGTCGCATAGTATAGAGACTGTGATGGTGTAGAAAGGGAGGGAATGTGTACTGGCATCCCTAAGTGCTATGAGCATTACAAAAATAACACCAGGCATCTAGTAAGTTTTCTTCAGCAAGTAGTGTATGTGTATATATATATAACCCAAACATATACGTATATCTTCACTCACATACTATAGTACACATACCTACTACGTATAGTATATAACACAATATGTAATACAAATTATGTGAATACATAATATATAGTAGAACTATTATATAATCTGACATATACTGTGCATGGAATAATTACATACAATATAACTAAACTGAGTCCTGCTTCCTGCCCATCCCAGGAAGAAATCCAATTCTTTAGCTGGATGCGTTATATACTACTTCTCACTTCCTGCTGGATGTAGTCCCTGATTGACTATAATACAAGCGTGCATGATTTGTCAACATGGGCTACACTGTTTCTTGTCATTATAGAGATGTGCAGGGATAAAAGAGGACTTCCCTAAAGTCTTCATACTCTGGGAATAATTAAGATGGTTGTGGGACTGAGCACCCTTCTCTCCATACCTGCCTGCACAGAGACTGTGGAGCTCTTAGGGGCCTCCTGACCAGAGGGCTGGCACAGTGCACGCTGCCCTGCTGTGCAGGGAGCTTGCACCAAGTCTCTGCTGCTCTTGCTCAGACACTGAAATTCTGCACAGTGTTTGAACTCACACGTATTACAACTTCACTTCTGCATAGCATTTACCTCTTGAAATATTTGCAATGTCTTTTGTTATTATTAACTATTTGAAAGTCATACCTAATGATTTAGCCAGGATCTAGGTCCCATGGGGCAAAGCATCTTATAACAGGACACAACCCTGTAAAAATGAGCTAAATGGACAAAAAAGGCAAAGTGCTTATTGCCCTTCTTTTAAAAAATCATGCCCTTTTATCTAGATGTCCCCAAAGGTTCATTTCGTAGAATGGAAACACAGAGCAGGCAGACTCATGGAAGCCCTTGCATGCAGAGTTTCATCTTCACTGTGTATTCTTCCATTTCTGTAATGTCAAGAAAAGAAAAGCCTCTCCTTGAGACCCACAAGTCCACCTCTACTTTAATTATGGTATTCTTAGGCATAACTGTTTTAAATGGCAATATTGTACTATCAAAAATAGGTGATATATGACGTGATATTTTATTGTGAGACACTAAAATAAAAGATGTGGGTAACTTCTTTTAAAAACTACTGTACATAAGCTATAATTTTATTGTTAATTACAAAATCAAGGAATTGTAAGAATTGCATTTTACTGTCTTATGACTTCGCTACAGGACTCCTATATTATTTCTGACCGTAATCACCTAGTCTGCTAAAAGAAAAGAAATAATTCTAAAGCTTATGAATCTCCAATGTGACTGCTTACAATACTAATGAATAGGTTTATAGTCAATTTGCTATATACAGTATGTCAGATCCCACAGGACATTTTTCTTCCTATCTTTTTAAAAATACAAATACAAAATGCATCTTCTACAAGTCTAACATTTCTAAAAAAAAAAAAAAGCAAACGTTTCTAAAATCTTCTAAACAGTATAACTGGCTATTTAATATATGAATATTTATGGATTGTTCTGCTTAAGGCAGCAGTAGTTCTGTAATTATAGACTTCAGCTCCCAACACCTTGAAAATGTCAAATATAATTAGATGGTAGAATGTGTATTGTTTTAATTACAAAATGGAATAGGAATTTTCCTGTTCCTAATTAGAATAATAAAACACCCAACCTCAGTTCACATATCTCAACTAATAAGTCTTTATACTCTTATTTCCTTGGTTGGCTAATGGAAAGAGATCCCTCTTTAGCTTGTAATTTAGACCTGTAAATGTAGAGTTTGACCCGAGGGGTCAAACTCTGTTTGGCTTAAAGTCAGGACCACAATCAGCATAGCTGCTGAAAAGGTTTGATTTGGGGTCTATTTATTTTTTCTTAAAAATTTTTTTTTTCTTTTTCCTCCTGTTATTTTCTTAAACTGTAAGTTAAGAGCCTTTATTAAGCCATAGAATTTTGCTATTAATAATAATTAATGTTACTAATATTTAAAACGATTTTGCTGTATTGAGAAAGGAATTGTCCAAGCATCAGAAAAGATGATCTCTATTCCCAAGAGCTTAACAAGGATGTAAATACCTAGAGATCTTGTAAGGAGAAAAACAAAAGGTGAAACCCTCCTGTTTGTTACATAGTGCAGGACAAACCAAAAAAGCATTCAGTAGCCCGATAACTTATCTGAACCGATGTGATATGTAACAAATCTTCCTTCTGGCCAAGAGCCACAAGACATATATCACACATTGCAGAGAACTGAAAGAAGAGGTGGCTGTGAGAGGAGTTCAGAGGTGGGAGATAACAGCTCTTCAGGTTGCCCATCACTCTTCTGTGGGATGTGCTATGATTGCTCCTGGGGCTGTTTTGGGGTGCTCCTGGTTTACTTGTGAGGATTAAGATTATCCAGGACCCACAGTGCCAGCACAACTTATTATTGGTTATATGATATAGCCAATGCACGGAAGCCATGCAGGTCGTGCCCAAACCCCACAAGTTGGCTATCCCTTAGCCACCAGGCCCAAACTTGCTGGGGCACCCCTGGGTAGATGGAAACGCTTCTGTTAAGTTTCCCTATGATTAGTTTTGCATGGCTTCAAATGCATGAAAAGAGGAACCTGTAGAACCGTAGCCCACTGAATACAGTATTGTCATTGCTACTAACAAGCCACAGATTTTGTACTGAGTTTGCAAGGACTCAGGACTGCAGCTTGTCAAACATACTTTGTCTCATCTTGACCTGCCTGGAACTTTGTTTTTATCTGGTTTAATTGTAACAGCAGTTTTTCTAATGACCTTAGAAATTAGGCTATGCCTAGTTTGTTTTACTTTCATGTATCTTTGTATAGTACAACTTTGCATGATTTTATGTCTGTATCTAGTAGTAACAAGTAGTTATTCTGTATAAAACGAGCTATTTATCACTCTAATGTAGCACATCCCAAACCCTTTTTCAGGAGCAGTATGTTGTTGATCGTGATTCTTCCTCACTCTAGGAATCACTTGGGTTCATTTTTATGTTTGCTAATGCACTTTTACACCTTGGTCTTTCTCTTACAGTCTGTCTTTTCACATTACATTCCAATTTACTATATGTGGCACAGTTTACATATGTTGGACGCTTGTTCTTTGTACTCTTTGTTACCCCTAAAATCAGTTTTGCCAGCTGCAGTTCTGCATTTCTTTATCTGACCATTGTGTGAGTTGTTTATAGCCTTGAAGCCTCCAGTACCAGCATATGCCCCATCTCTTATCCTACACCTGTACCTCCTCCACATTGCACCCTCTGTAATGCAGGAATACGGGTCTGGTATGACAGCAGACGTCTTGCAAATGGGGCAGTGGAAGGCGAAGCCTTAGTAGGAAAATCTTATTGGAATGGATGGAACCCTACATAGCACTAGGTTGTCCTTTGGATAGCTCAGCGTCTGGGGTGCTGAATTTTGTCTCCGGCCTTCTACCAGGCACACACCCTGTTATTCTGAAGAAAACACTGAACTGCTTGCTCTTGAGTTAAAATGCAGGACCTTTAACTTTACTATTCCACAGGGTCTCTGCATAGCCCTAAATTTCTAATTCAAGGTGCTCCCCCCGCCCCCTTGGCAAATTTCCAAATAATCAAAGCTTCACTAAAACTGCATTCGCTCTGCAAGCGTTACAGGCAAGTCAGTAGGAATCAGATATTATTGATGGTTTCTTAAATGACACCATAGAGACAGTGAGGCTCAAACCAAAAAAAAAAAAAAAAGCAACAAATCAGCACACACCCATGGGCCCCCACCCCCCCC
>NW_009648332.1:17206087-17214585 GCF_000708025.1 Charadrius vociferus | reverse complement strand
CCCCCCCCCCCCCCCCCCCAAGGTTTCTCTCTTACCTTGAAAGAATATGCAACTGGATACATATATAATTCAAAACTCTCTGGGAATTAGTAGCTTCTATAAATTCCCTTTCTCTAAAACTGTACACTGGTAGTTATATATCTAACTCATACGTGCCAGCACTTAACTAAGCGAAGAGTCCATATTTGTCTTCAGAATAACATCTTAAAATCCATGGGCTTTGTGAGTGTGTCACACACTCAAATGTATGAACCTGTTTTGTAGGTTGCAGTTATGTGACCTGTCTTTGCTTTGCTACAATGCACTACACGCATTATCTCTTATTGTGAACTCCTATCCATATCCTGAGGTGGTGGTGTACTGGGTTGCGTTGGCGGCCCAGCAGACACTCTTTGAATATGGGTTACAAAAGTGATTAGCCTGGGCTATATTTCAGTGAGGCTAAGGGGGAGAAGGGAGGGAATGAAATGCCTCTCTTGTAATTATAGTTGAATATTGAAGTCACTGCTCAGTGCGCTGGCCAGAATGACTTGAGTGATTTTCCTTGAGACTGGATGCAAACACAATGGCTGTAGAATTGATTAGTTTTACCTGCCTGTATAAAGATAGGCAGAAAAGAGAGAAGCAGTATGTATGTAGCTTTCCGAGGAAGTCAAGACATGATTAGCCAGATAGAGGATAAAGATAATATGACTAGCCCACCTGTGAAAAAGGGTTAAGGGATGCCTGATATGCTATTTGGATATTTTATGTTTAGTAAATAATTTTTAGACTTGGATGGCCCAGAAATTCTTAGATCTTTCGGTCGCTCTGCAACCCTTCTATAGCAAGCAAGAAGTTCCTGAGCACAGGAGCTGTCTTCTGTTTTTTCTCTTGTTTTCTGGGAATTGGGAAATCTTTGTAAGCTATCAAGTAAATAAACAGGATTGCCTCAGAAAGATAGCTAATGGATGTCATCGGTTTCTCCTCATGGAAAAAATACCAGCCAAGTGCTTGGGAGAAGGATGGTCTATTTAATAACTATGTTGTGTTAGCACTGCAAGGCTGTGGCATTGTGGAATATTCTATTAAAATGTATCATAAATGTCAGTCTTTGTGCCAAAGAATTCATGGTCTAAATGACGAGGCACAACAGATGGATGAGGCAAAAAAAAGGGCTGTGGTGGGTTGGAGTAGACAAGGTATTCCTATGCTTAGCCAACTACTAACAGCAATCACAGCTGTCAACTGCCCTGGCTGTTGTCCTATTGTCCTTTGCTGTGAGATTCACAAAAGGCAGGAGGAGAGAATGGAAGGCAGACAGGTTTCTTTTATCCTGAAGGAATGAATACTGAGGTCATGACTATGACTGAATACCTTCCAGAAGTAGGTCAGGAAGAAGAAATGGTATCAGCCCAAATTCTGCCATTTTCTCTGTTTTTAAGAACCACGGGCTACTCACAATGGCTCCTGCTTACCTACACCAGTGCTGTAGCTTCACCCTCAGTGAGACTGCTGTGCAGGGCTGAGATTACGCCCAAGCACAGGCTCAAATGCATTGCAAAGTGGAGTGTCATGAGGACTTTAGGAGAGATGCTACTCAGCACAGGATGGCTGTAGAGCAGGGGACTTGCTTGACCTAAAAGTCAGGTTTGTAGATTTTTTTTATGTGCTAAACTTAATTCTTATATGCCTCAGGCTTATAAGAAAAGGCATTCAGGCTTTTCAGAAGTCTAATATTTGCATCTGTATAAAGGCTTTTTGCTTTTCTCTCTGAACTTGAGGTTCTGCTGCTTCTTGTCCCCTTTTTTGGATGCAGGTTTCATCTGGCCCAAAGCTGTAAGGAACTGGTCTTTTCTCTAAAGGATTTTTACCTCACCATTGTCTAAGTTTTGTGGAAACTAATTGTAGAGACATGATATGATGGTCTTTTTCCTCCTAGATTTAACACTATCGGATTTAATTTCAGCTCACAGTTTAATTTCAAATCCCAGGTGTCATTGAAATTATTATCATTACCATTTTGGAAAATTAAGTTATCCTTATTTCCAGCATTGATTTTAGAATTTAATTGAATTGTCCAGTGACTGCCAATTAGAGTCTAGCTTTAGAAATACAACAGATAACTTCGTGCAGCTCCTCAAACCTCTTGATCTTTTGCCAAATCTTAATAGAAAACCTCTCAGTGTGTGTAAGACCAAAAATAGAGGTGATACGTGAGTGATAAAATTCCTATTCATTTCAGAGATCTCAAAGTCATGCATGATAATCCTAAAAGTGCTTTTTTCTTTTTTTTTTTTATAAATGTACGTGAAGCAGCAATTACACAGGGAGAAACCAAAAAATAAAAATTGTTTAACAAAAATATTCTGACAGGAATAATCTAAAAATACTTTTAAAATATTTCAATTTAACACAACACAAAAAACACCATTAATGCATTTCTTTCAAATGTGACTTCAAACGTAATTGATGATTTATTATATTAGTTATGATTACAGTTAATTATGATTATTTATTAATTAAATCAATGATTAGTTATAACCAATGAATAACTACAAGCAATGAGATTTAGGATATTGCACATACTGTTGATTATGAAACTTTTATGCTCCTGCTGCAAGATTACGGTAAATCAAGAAGAGCAACACTTCAAAAAAACTCGGTTGTTTTCTGGTCACAGTGTTACCAAACTTCAGCTAGAAGTTTCCTCAAGAACCCCATCTCTAGGGAACAAAGTTGCCAATCCCTACACAATACTGCAATTCATTCTAGTCTCTAAAACACACTGGTTGCCATACATACACCAAGGAAAAAAATATCTGCGGGTGCCAACCCTTCTCCAGTGGCTTACTCCCATGCTGTTTTGCCACTTCTGAACTCCCTTCCTACAAACTGAACTTTTAAGTGACAACATCATCAGGCAAGATACAACACTTGTAACAGCTCAGCTCCTGTGTACGTAAAGTTCTACTATAGGCTGGGGTATTAGGTCAGGAGGATGGTGCAGGACAGAAAGGGGAGCAGAGCCTTCTTTCAGTATGAACTACTCAAACTCTACACTTGCCAAGCAAGCAGCCAAACACAGAGGGAGATCTAACATGTGGCATTTGCATTTTTTTTTCCCAGGAAAGCCTTGTCACAGGTCTGACACCTCCCTTTTTGTTCCCCTTTTCTGCTCATCTGCTAAAAGCTGGTAGTATGCAGGCTGTACGGCTCTTCTATAAGCACAGACGTGATGTAGAGGATGTAACATTGATGACTCGGCCAATGCATTATATAGCTGCTTTGAATGCGTAGCAGCCTCCTCAGGCCTCAGATAGCCTCTTAATATTTCGGGGATGCTGGTCTCTAATGCACCATTATAAACAAATCCAACATCTATCCTCTGTGAGTCAGCCACATGACAAGGTCAGTTCGATGAGCAGACTGTTAAGTGTATTTCTGCTTCTTCCTCTCCCCTCACACATGGTTGACTCTTTTGAGAGAAAAAGCAACGTATTTGGAAAGTACTATGCTACTTCCACAGCATGGGAATAATTTCATCTTCTACAGTTGGGGGTTTTTGTTGGTTCCTCCCTTTGGCTAATTTAAACATAATGTGACTACACTGTGCCTCCAAGACAGAGCGGTGTAGTTTAACTCTTACACTAGGCCCAAACATCCTGTCCTTAGGAAGAACAAGTTAGCCCTATAGCCTGCTCTCCCCCTACTCTTATTCTAATCACTGCACTCCCTCGGGTTTTTGTGTCTCTTGCAGTCACACACACTTGCAGGTGACAAAGTGCATAATTTAAATGTGGTGGGTCATGCATGGCTGAATAGCTGAAAAAAAATCCAGATGTGACTGAGAAGTGGCACTGAGCTACCAAGTGATGTTTACAAACATTTGATGTTTCAAACATAGCTCTGTCAGTGTGTGTTAGAAACAAAAGGAAATAAAGCATCTGGTGCTGAGACACAGTGAACGTCTCTACATGCATTTACTTCAGTGGAAGCTGATGGCCTCCTGCATTCTGCAGCCTAGAGTCCTACAGATCTTTGTGCTTTCTGCTGGTGAGAATTCCAGCTCCTTTGGGGAAGAAGAAAAGTAAGTGGCCTTCCAGTACTGAAAGAAGTGTTTCCAAACAATTCTGGCATGATTAACTCCTGGCTGTGCTCTGAAAAAGAGGCTACCTGTATCTGTAAGCACACATCATACGCAAGAGTCTAGAAGACAACATAAGGAAAAACATTTAACTATACAAGGGAAATTGACTGAAACATCTCCAGTTTTAGTCCATGGAAGTTAAGCAACCAACAGATGAAGACTGTGCCACAAGAACACAGTTTAGCTGGAGAGTAAGTGCATCAAGTCACTCAGATTGACAATACCTTGGCCTTTTGCATTCCCACTTTTGGGACACAGGATGAAGCAGTAGTGCCATTGAAGTCAAAGGCAAAATTCAAGTCACTTCTGTGAAACCAGAATTTAAACCAGGAGTTTTTGAAGTGAGATAGAATGGGGAAACACAGCCTTTTTCCTTTATCAAGAAGAAATGTATCTGTCTGTCCTGCCTCTAAAGTGTGACTGTTCTGCCAGGAACAGGAACTACATAACCCTGGAACTTTTCCAGATTCATATTAAAATGCAAGACACCTGTATTTCTTCTGTAAGTGAATATCCTTATGATATACTCTGAATATGCTGAAAAGAAACTCAGTTAACGAAAAGCAAAACTTATTCCAGGAATACTAATTTTCAATATCTCCCAGAGGCATGTAGACTTTTCACCATGAAAATGAATTCCCACTAGACCAGAGGGACTATGAATTTTCATAGCAAGTTTTGTCTTTCTCAGCTATGCAGATGAAGCTCGGATAACCCATACAGTCTACGGAACCCTAAAATGACACAAGCATAATTAGGACTAAAACAGGCCAAACTGCCTGGCAGCACTGATTACCATGTGCTCCAGGTGAGCATGATGCACAAGGCAATCTAAAACTATTCAGCTCTCAGGACCCTCAGATCAAATGCTCTCCTAAGCAGAAGTATTACCAGTGTTTTAAAATAACCTCTAAAACATTCCTATGATAAATAGGATAAATCATCAAGTTATTTCATTTTATGAATCATGAAACTTGAAAATGTGTTAAGATTTATTTCATAATGCTCATTTGTTTGCCTCTGATGTTTTTAGAGAATGACCCATTCACATTTTTCAGAAGCTCTGTCTCTTAGTTTTACTTCTTTTTCATTCCTGTGCCTTCCAAAGCTCTAGCCTGATTCTCCTTTTGCTTTTCCTGTGTAAATGAAGAACAGATCTACTGATAACAATGATCTTAAAAGTGGCATATTAGTTTTATGGTTTAATTCTGTCATTGGTAAAATCTGCTAATTTGAATTATTCTTAAATTAGACTGAAACCAAAACCAGGCCCCGAGTATTTCTTTTGAAGTTAACCATCAGTTGGTGTGCACACATTCTACATAATCATATTTTATCCAATCCTGAAAGTTGCCGCCACCAAACACATTTCTTTACAGGAGTTAGTCTCATTTATAACATATTCTTAAGGATCTTATAGGAGAAAACCCTCAGTGTCAGAACTGTATTTGTTTGCTGCTATTTCTAAAGATGAGGTCCTTCTGAAGCAGAGAATCTATCTTTACTTGTTCTGCATGCCTGAATTATAATCGTTGTTACAGATGTTTTTTCACTCTTTAACTGTATATTTCATTTGTATAACATGAAAGCATCCCTTTCCTACGTGGAATTTTAACTTTCTCCTTGACCCAACATCCTTTTTTGCATCTCTTTCCTTCTGTCTAGCGTTTGAGAGAAAAAGCAGCACTTTTTTGTAATGTATTTTCTGAACAATCTGCTTTTCCTTTGGCCTACACCTCCTAGGTCTTGATGCAAAGTGGATGAGAGCAAACCCTAATTTTCTTCTTTGAAGGTGCAAACTTAATGTGCTATCTTTTTTTTTTTTATTATAATTCAAGATGGGGATGGACTGTCTGCTATGCATGGGACAGGGAAAATTAAAGTGAATGAGTGGCAGAAGGAAAAAAAAACATAAAAGAATTGACAGTATTCAGAGGAGAGAGGCTGAAAGCCTTTTTCCCATCATCCAGTCAACTACCATTCATGAAATTAAAAGCTTTAAAATCGGAGCACCTTAATTAAATTGGGTAAGTTTTGCTTTTAAACAGTCGGCTGTTGTTGGATGGCATTAGGAACTTAACTCCTGCCCAGAAAGGAAATCCATATTAGGTAGTAATGCCACTCAACCACACTGGGTGACTCTTCTATCCCTCACACATGCAAACTTCTCATTGCAATTAAATTATCCTTGATTAAATCCCTCTTTATGAGGTACAACTCAAATCTTTGAGCCAATCACAGCAGAAGAATCTAAGCCATCACGTCCTTTTTCTGATGCTGTTGAAGTGCTGGCATCTGCCTGTGCTACAAAGCTCTAGAAAGGCATTCTCATTAGTCTGATTAGAATTAGTACATGTGTGGGTAAATACAGGGTGGGTGTACACAAGTAATACAATGTGTTTCTTTCTAAATATCACATGAGTTGTTGTCACCCTTTAACTCAAGTCATTTGAGTACTCAAGTAAAATGTGGGAAATGGTTTCAAATCCTCCTGCTGTGTAATGAGAGAGGGCTATAATAACTCACCAAAGAGTTTCCTAATCAATGTTTAGGCTCAGGTGCATTGTAGTCAGTTTTTTCTCTTGATGTTGCTTTTACTTGTATGGACCTACATGTTCATTGGTTCAAGAGGGGTCATAAGTCTGCTGTTCAATAATTAGAACTCGCTCCTGGGGGAGAAGGGCTCGCGTAGGCTCTAGATTCTGCTCCTGTGACTGAATAACAGAAATCCTAAAAGTTCATTAGGAGACCATTCTCTTAAGTGAGGACTCTACCTCCCTCTCAGAGCAGCTGGCTGTTGAAGAGATCATCTCTTTTTAGATCTAGCTGTAAATGACTTGGTTGAAGGTCTGAGTCCACACCAGAGCGGAGAACTTGCCTGCTTCCTGTTGGACCTGTACACAGAGCTCAGCCTAAGTTCTTCATTCCTCACAAAATCCTTTGCCTTATTCCATTAACAGCTACCGGGACCTTCTGGGGGAACTATAAGCATGCAATTAATATTATACAAGGCAACTGTCTTGAGCAGCAGCCACGCGTTTTGTGCTGCTGCTCTGTATTTCATCCCATCTTGCTGCAGGCCAAAGCAGAGCCCACCAAACAGCATAGTTCTGTTGAGTCTTGCAGGATCTCTACATTATCTTCTGCACAAGAGTTATGCCCAAGCTGAGGCCCAGCAATCTCCCTTCCTGTTTGGATTCCCAAAGACAGCACAGAGAGCGAGGAAGCCCCTACCTGTTTTTAGGGGTTTCTCCAAGCTTGACCTCTCCTTCCTATACCAAGCTAATGTAAGATACATAGCACAGCAGGCACCTTCCATCAACGGGTTTCTCTTGAGCAGGCCTAATTACACTGATAAGATGCATCTGATGCTTCCATATAACCAACCTCTGCAAAGCTTCCCAGTTGGTCCAGCTTGCTTTGGGTTGGCTCCTGGCCATGTCCAGGTTCTTAGGGAGCACAAGGGACAGAGACATTCCACTGTTACCTAAAATTCCTTCTCAACCTGGCCCCTTCTACCTCCCAGAGAACCTCCAAAGCACTTCAAATGCACCAGAAAGACAATAATATTTCACCCAATATTTATATTTTAATATTTTATACATTAGGTATTGTATAAGTTTTTATGCTTTTACTTAGCATACCAATTATAGTTAACTTACACCATATTTTACCATTAAGTTCTTCATGTTATTTTCAGTCTCTCTCAGAGGTAAGTTACATGGTGCCTCAAAGTGCCTCAGACGCTTCCCTGTGAGTGGGGTCACCTGAAACACTTTGCTCAATCCATAAAACATTTTTACCTCCCTCTTACTGCTTTGCCATCAAATAAATTCACATCACACCAATCTCTTTAAGCTTAAACTGTGTCTACTCATGACCTTACAGAAGTCCATACGTGACTATACTTTCCGGGGGGGCTAAATGCCTCCAAGTGACATACCAAGCAGCGAGTGCCTCTGCAACTCCACCTGCTACCAGCTGAGCAGCCATAGCAGGTTCTGCTCTTTAAGATGTGCCAAGAACCTCATTCCGTTTTCAAAACAGGCATTTTTAGCTTGGTTAGAGGAAGCACATAATCCAGGGGTCGGTAAAAAACATACCACTGCTTATCATTTTGAGAACATTTCTATTTTCCTAAGCATTCTCTTATGAACGTGATTTTTATTCTATCAAAGCAATGTGAGCGGCGTTTGCCTAGAAGCCAGCCCTTCTTGAAATATGTCTTCCTCCCGAGAGGTTCCTGTGCACACAGCATGCCTTCCTTCAGCGACCCTTTCATTTTCTGAATAATTCGTAGAAATAATTCCCACTTGAAAAGACTGCAAAGAAGAGGTTAATTTGTGCCTGCTCCTTACGGGGGGGTGGG
>NW_009648332.1:17183484-17205582 GCF_000708025.1 Charadrius vociferus | reverse complement strand
CGGCGGGGGTGCGGGCGGCGGGGGTCCCGGCAGCCTTAACTCCTTCGCGCCGGGGCTCCGCCGAGCGTCAGAGCAACCGGGGATGAAGGGGGGAGCCCCGGGGCCGGCGCCCTCAACCCGAGGGAAGCTCTGCCTGCAGCAGGCGATGGGTAAATGTGCGCCTACAGGTCTGAGACGGCTGCAGGGGATCCCTGCAGGCGTGAGGGTGCACAGGGCTGTCCGTGGGGAGTCTGGGGCTTTTATCATCTTTCTGGGAAGTCTTTCTCTGAAACGGAGCGGTAGAACGGCCCTGGGAATACCATTCCTGTATGGCCAACGTGTGCCAATGGCAGGTGTACTCTTTTTGAGCTCAAATTGCTAATGACAGCTCACCCCAGCCACAGCACCAGGCTGGGGGCGGTCTGTGACTGGGACTGGGCAAAACGGAGCTCTTCAACCCAGTGTGCAATACCGAGGCATGTGGTTTCTCTGATCTGTGAAGTATCTGGTGCAGTTCCTGCTCCAGTCTTAAAGAGAACAGAATTAACCTGAACAATTGTTTCCATGGTGAAGTGTGTTATTTTGAGATCCTATTTATGGATAAAAGTTTGCAGCCTTTTCTCAGGCAAGCTCCTGTTGATGTCAGTGAGCGGTACCCTGGTTAAGGCCTGCTGGAGTTCTCTGTATGAGATCGCATTTTCATTCTTTTATGGCACATTAATGATGTCTGCAAAGGTTGTCTTGTGCCTGTAAACTTACTCTTGCATTGTGGTGTTTAGCTTTAATGTTCAAGGAGAGAAGCGTGACTCAAGCAGTCATAGTTTATTTCCTGTCCCTCATTTTTTGGGAAAACATGGGAAATAACCTGCTGTTCTTGTTGTGGTGGTTGCTGGTATTTGGGCTCCTGTAGCCAGTGTGCTGTGGCAATGGGGGTGAAGATTCTCACCAGCCCCTTTTCTTTTCCAGCTGTTCTCCTTTCATTTACACACAGAGGATGTGCCAATCCATGCTCTGCACTGAGCAGACAAGCGAAGAAGTTTCATAAGAGGGTAAAAGCAAAAATGTATTCCATGCCTGCAGGTGGGTGTGAAAGGCAAATCTGTATTTGGACTCCAAATCATCGAAAAGACTTTTCAGAGCTGCAACAGGTTGCAAGTGTTGCCGTACCAACACATAGTCTTGTCCTAACCCTGTTAGGAAAGATTTCCAGGGTTCCTGCTGAATCAGAGATACAAGGGACTCATTGGTACCCCTGTGAGAGGGGGGGGCTACAGGCAGCAGAGGTGGCCAGGAGGGTTTCTGGGAGTAGAGAAGCTGTGAGCAGAGGAGGCTTGTGCCTGACTATCAGCACCGAATTCCAGGAAATTATTTTGGGCTGTGTGGGGCATCTGGCAGTGGTTAGTACCCATCAGTGGTCTATCCTTTAAGTAAAAAAATTCCCCTTTTGTTAGCCTTGCTGCTGGGTTATTCCAAGCAAAACGCCAAGAGTTGAGGAGCTGTAGCAAGGCTTTGCTACTGCCAAATATGTAACTATTATTGGGGAGAGTTGTTAATGTGTGAAGGCCACTTACAATTGCATTTACTGTATCAGCCTCGCTTGTTCTGAAATCACGAGTCTGTCTCGAAAATCATTAGCAGACACCATTAAATATTACTCAAGAGGGCTTTGTTTGCCTCCCTTTCACACTCGATTGCTTCATTCTGGAAGAGCAGGGAGGTTAGGGTGCTTCTCTGGTAAAATGAACTGAGAAACTCACATCATGATGTAATTTCAGAAACTGGCAAAAACCCTACTATTAGTTATATTTTATTATTGTACTGCCTAAAGGCCAATTAAGAGTGCGCCTGTGATCATTAGGTACAGTAAAACACAGGGTAGTAACCAGTCCCTACTCTACAAAGTCTTACTATCAATAAGTGTCTGGTGGGAAGTATGCAAAGCAAGTTGTGTGACTGCTGAAAGGGCAGGAAGAGTTGTGTTAATTCTCTGCTTTTGTTTCTCACTATTTTGTGGATATACAGGTAGAGGGTGTTAGGAGAGGGGTTATATGTGATTTAGCTGAAATCAAGCAATTACTTTTTTGCCAGTGATAGACCTTGACAAGAAATTCTGTCCTTTATCTAGTCAAATAGAGGGGGAAAAGGATCAGCGATGCTTGGGTCCCAGGGTGTGGCAGGTGTGCCTTGCACTAGACTAAAGTGTAAAGGTGATACTGATGGGCAAGTATGGACATGGCTAGGGTGCATTTTCCACCCTTCTGTCTGGGTTTTCACTTGTTCTCTGTTGAGGCTCAGCTATAGCAAACACTTTCTCAAGAGTAAGTAGCCAAGGTACAGTTAAGGTGCCACCTCATCATTTCACCCTTGCTGTGCTGCCAGCAATGCATTCCCAGCTTCCATCTTACCTACCTAAGCCCCAGAGTGTAGCACCTGACAGACTCTGTGCAGAGGCTCTGTATTTCTCTTCATCTTGCGGTATTCAGAGAGGGCTGCAGTCCTTTCGACCTTATGTCCTGAACTAACACAGTGGAGTAAAAATATTTCTTCTCTCCTTCTCAAAACTGACATTTAGGTTCCTGCGTGTCCTCTTTCAAGCACATAAATATTGATGGAAAAAGAGAAAAATCCCTTGCTGGGTGTAATAATATGGCTTTTGGACTAAAGGATTCATCTATATATTAACACCTGGAAACACACAAGTTCCCCCAATGCTGTTGCATTCAGCTCTTTTGACAGTTAGTTATTAGAAATTATGGGATTGATTCCCATTTCCATAAAAGCTTGTTGGAGTGCTTTAGAAGTATAAGCACCCTTCAAATGGGTATAACACACATTTATATCCTTATTAAATTCCCTTACTGTTGATAGAACCATGTGAAATGGCTTTTGTGTAAATGAGTATCTCAGCTATATGGTCTCCTAAAGAAAGATGTGTTGGTGGTAAAAAATTCAGAAAACGCCTCCTGTCCATTTCAATCGAGATAGTCTTACAAGAAAGTGTGGTGATGCATGACTTACAAATGCCTATTATCTATGTGCAGGATAGTCGTATGTACAGGATGTGCACTAATGCTGATAGCGTTTTCTACCCACCTTCAAGCAATCTCTGTAACAAGAAAGTGTCATGGAAACATGTTAGCATAAAGAATAAAACTGTTTATGCTTTGCTTTAGCAAAACCAATTGAGTTTACAGAAAACTTTAAAGAAGTTGGAGGTAAAATTCCTAGATCTGGAGCATAGGCCTCTTCTGACTCATCTGGAATAGGATTTTAGGAAGAGAGATTTATTTTTCCTTCAACAAAAAGAAAACCTGCCCATCAGTGACCGCACCTGGTGATTCCAAGCTGATTTTTCAGAGCTCAGCTTGACACAAAACATTGCCCCACCCTAAAGAAGTGTTATCGGTGGAGCTTCTTTAGGTGAAGAAAGCACCTTTCTTTCCAGTTATCAGGCAGACAACAGCTGAGCTGCTACAGTTATTAGAAACATGATTTGAAATTATTTTCCAGCTAAGTCTAGTGTATTAGCAAAGCTGCACTGTATAAAACATGACTGCAGGTCATCATCTCTTTATCCAGGTGCTCTCTTCCCTCTGCCGCAAAATCTGCTTTTATTCCCAGGCTTTGGTAAGTGCTGGACACAGGCAATGGCTGTGGTTCCACTGCTTCCATGGGAACAGAAAGCACACTGCGTAAGCGGGGACCTGTGCTTTATCACTGAAACCCCTTGCAACAGCAGGATGAAATAATTTGGGAAAGAATTAGAACTGGCTGAGAGACAGTGGGTCTGTGGCTGTGCGGATCCACTGGTCAGACAGTGGCACTGGGGGGTTTGTAGCAAGTTTAGCCAGAGGCTGCAGCAGCAGCTGCAGTTGCAGTTACCGTTGCTTAGTAGCCTAAGAAAACCAGCTTTCCCCTGGTTGCCGCACAATTTCTCTGCTCAGAGGTGATTTCTGGGACTCTGTGCATGGATCAGTGTTAACTCTTTCATATTATAGAGGGGGATTTTTTGGTTTTGTTTTGCCCACTGAGCATGGAATAGATGATGTGAACTCAGCATATTAAAACGGTAATCCTCTTCTGGAGAAAGAGTGGCATATGGGAACTGGGCTCTGCTGTGTGGAACTGACAGATGATTTTTGTTCTGCTTTACTTGCCATATGAGAATTCAGAAATGCAGCAGTGTGTGTATGTGTATATATATTCTTTTTTTTCCCCCGGTCCCTCAGGAAAATGTCTGGCTGGGGGCATTTGCTGTGTGTATTGAATTCACATGTTATTCCGTAAGTAAATCTGCCTTAAGCAAGTGAGCGGACATTGCTTGTTTTACAGTCATCCACTTAAAAGATTGTTGTGGTCATAAGACAGATACATTTTTACAAATATTTCATGAACAGGCTTTCTAGTCTTTGATGCAACTACTTCAATACAGTCTGTTACTTGGAGAAAAGAAAATGGTGGCTCTCAGGACAAAGTCCATGTCAGTATCTTTTCTAGCATCTTAACAAGGTAGCCTACACATAAACCTGGTAAATGTGATGAAAGTGAAAAATGATAGGATATAACAAAATTGGATAGCTGAATGATATCAAGGGCATCCCCTTAATTATTAACATATGCATTAGCTTTTCACAAGTGCAAGATTATTTTTTCCTTACTTTCTCATGTCAGGGCAAAATTTTCCTCTCTGACCCATCTGTAGCTCCCCTGTGAGCAGCACATAGCACTCTTGGATAGATGGCATGTGACAGCGCTGGGAGATTCCTAGTGGAACAAGTTCAAAACATATGAAAGACATCCACAGTGCAGATGGGAGAGTTAAATTCTGCTTTGAAGTTGTAATTACATCAAGCAATTGTTTCTCCACTATGTCTAATAATCTCCTGTTGCTGTAAAGCTCTGTCTTCTAATGTCTTTTCTTTGGCTACTAGATATAGGTCACAGCTTTAAAGTAGCAGATGATTCTGAATGATTCCTGGCTTTCCTGCTGCCTTGTACACTGCAGTGTTTGGTCTAGAAAATGAATTTTGAATGTTTTGCATGAGTCTCGCAAGGATCATTCTTCTGAATCCATGGCTTTAAATACTAACTATGAACACGTCTACACAGTCTTTTGCAGACATATATGCCTGTGCTTTCTGGCCTTAGGTGAGTTTTGGGTTGCAGGCTAGGCGGCTGTGGAAGCACAATGCTGTACTGTGGTTTGTACGAACTGCTTCCCCGTAAGTCAGATTTAGCACTGGGCTGAGTGGTTATGGGGCTTTTAGTGAAGCTGTGGTATGGCTGGCTGATGTGGAATATGGGAAAAGGAGTTTATGTATGTTATATTTTATGCCCAATATGCTTTTCTTTTGATGCTAGTAATGGCATATTCTTGGTTACCTGCATATATCTGGACTTAAGATCTTGGCTACAGGCATGAAGGCATGAAAATGTCAGAATGTGAAAATTCCAGACTGTTTCTGGGATGTCAATGGCTCTTTAAAGCACTTTGTGTAGATATCAATAAAAGCACAAATCTGGACTTTTATGTGGTGACCTGTCACAGAGACTTTGCTTGAAGCTGGGCAAGTTACTTATCACCAGCTAATTAAACATCAGCCATTTGGTGCATGAGCTGAGGCAGAGGTCGAGTGAGAAACTGCAATCATGCAATTAACAGTAGTACCCATTTGTCTAAATGGAAATGCAGAAGTCCCAGCAGGAAGCCTGTTTGCAGTTTGTATGAAATACAGTGTCAGAAAAGGGCTGATGTACCTGTCTGACATTTTGAGGAGTACTGCTACAATAGCCTGTTGATATTAATCCATCCCTTTCTAACCAGTGCACGCATTTGCATCTGGACTTAGTTTTGCCATTTCCAAGACTGATGTCATGTTTTTCCATCTTAAATAACCTCCTTCTCAAAAATATTTTTCTTAAAGTAATGTGCATAAACACAATATTATTCATACATTTAAATGAAAAATGTATGCTTCAAATTCTGTGAACAAGACAAACTGCGTGCATGGCTTTGAGAAGGAAATTTAGCAAGTGAATGGTAAAAACACAAGATGGTGACTTATAGGAGCTGACAGGAAAAGTGTCTAAAATACTAAAATATGTATTTTTCAGAGTGTTCTTAGATGTTCCAAATTTACAAGAGGCAAAAACATTTTATTTATGCAATACTGAAGTCCAATGTTAACTTTCCCACAAGAACATCAATTATTTTGGAAGTCTATAGTCATAGTGCTGTTGGTTGTCAAGGGCACAATTTAGGTGGCCTCGGGACTGAAGAAACTCCTGTTCCCCACCGTTAAATACTCATTTTCACTGTTAGTTATTAAAACCAAGGCACAAGAACCTACCTTATGTGTACATATGCACATTAATATGTTTTTTTGTACTTATGAGGTCTTATGGGTTAGATGCAATGTAGCAATTGAATGAAAGCATGTCAGCTAAAAATGACTGCAATTCCACAATAGCACCCAATATATATTGGCATTAACTATTTATACTGTATAGCACCAAAGAACTCTATCACTGCACTAACAGAAAAGGAAAAATAATGAAATGTGTCTTTTATTATTTGTATAACATTTTCCTTGAAAAAATTCTACATCATCAGGCAGCAGAAATACTCATTATCAATAAATATTATACAGAAATAGCACAGCTCAAGAATCAGTCTATCATCTTATTAGACTAAAAGTGGAAAAAACTGATCTGTGAATAAGATGAGTAGATGTAGCTTGATTGTAAAAACTAGTTGAATATTCACGGAGAGAAGTTCTTTATAAAATCAATACTTGGGCAAAAATATAAGAGGCTATGCAATAATTTTGTATCTTGGTTGAGTAACGTGAGTCTGAAGAGCTCTCACATGGCTTTCAGCCCTTTTGTGATCATACTTAGAAAGCTATTAAAATCAACCATTTCTAAATTAAATGTGGAAAAGGTTGTTAACAGCGGGAATGTAGATGCAAGCAGTCAATAGATATTCACCATAGAAAGGGAATGGTAACTGAGTAATTATTACTTGATATAGATAAAGATATAACTGTACAGTTTGCATTATCACTAGTGAAAATAACCGAGGATTTAGCGCTTGATGTTAAAAAATTATGTCTAGCAACAATGCCTGCATAGCAGAGGTATGCCAAATAGGCATGCTTCTTAGACGTACCCTGATGCTCTGGATAGTTTCTAGCACAGGACATAAAATGGCAGTGACAGAAATGGATATTTAGCTCTCCCAATAGTTAAAGCTATAGTGCTCAATCTTCTTCCAATGACATGAGAAGTTGCAAATTGCAGTCCTTCTCCTGTCATATGATGGAATCCACTGTACATATATTTTACCATCTGTCTGCAGGCATTCAGAAGCTGCAGTGCTTCCCAGGAGTGTGGCTTTACCACACACACGGGGATCAGTAATACTGCTCATGCACAGCAGGTGTAGTCTTATGGAGCGTAGTTGTGCACACAGTTAATTGGATGCACTTCAGTTTCTATACATTCCCAATGAATAAAAGCCTGTGCAGGTAGAATCTTTATTCTATACCAAATAATTTGTTTCTATGTGACAAGTTCATTGTTTGTAGAAACTTCTGAACTTCTGTCTGACAGAAGTATATTGCTGAAGTTCAGAGTGCAAACCCCGAACAGAGGTGTTACACCCATGCACCTGTTGTTCCAAACACTGTAAGCCCATATTTTCTGCCACTTCAATTTTTCTAATACAGCTGCTCCTGCCTTTGAAACTGAAAGGAATGTGTTTTTCAAGAAATAGTAATGATTGTCTGTATTACTGTTGATTGCTGATATTTTGGTCTCTGAAATAATTGAGCTTTTTTTTCTCCTTTTTTCTATTATTTAAATTATCTATTCTATTGTTTCAAATATTTTAGTAAAAAGCAGCAAATGAGACCTTACATAAAAAGGAGCTGCATACAGTTTGCAAAATGTTACTGGGCAGTAAGGAATGAGTTTCCATTAGTGTTCAAATAAAAAGTTAGTCCTTTGCTTATGTAGAGGACACAAAGTGGAGGGGTTGATAGGCATTCAAAATTATGCAAATTCAAGTGTAGCGGTTCTGAACCAGTTCTTCACAACAACATCTGTGTGACATTGTTATAGTCAAACTGGTTCTAGAGGAAGTTATTTGGCTCCATGAGTTTGGATTTGGAATTTCCTTAAAGTGAGTCAAAATGTCCTTTTGTTGAGCTGAACATTCCCAGGGTGGGCAGGCCGATATCAAGCTTTGCTCTCTATTCTTATGTATACATTTGCCCGTGTAGAATTACGCTTCTGCAGAGAAGTACGTGAACTCATAACACACATACAGTTTGTTTATTTTTACCTAAAATGTGGCTTCAGTGGAAATACTGTATAGTTCACAATACCACAGGGTTCAAATTCTCTGCAATATTGTGATCACTCTCAGCCTAATGAAGTCAACTGGAAGTGGAAGACTTCAGTGATAAGTATACTGGGCTTGCTTTCAATCTGGGTAAGCAGAGAACTCTGGTATTTCATGTTCAGTATTGGGGTTATTATGGTTATTCATCTAAATTACTGATTTAGCTTATCACAGTAAATGAGTACCTCCTAATTTAAGATATTTGTCCTTAAAGTATCCCTATTTTGTAACTGAGGAAATAAAATATGAAAGACTAAGACCTTAAGAAGATCTTAGCTTTGCTGGAATAGCTGTTTGACTAGATATACCTAGCATAGTTGGACTGGTATGAGCTCAATAAGGATTCAGTGATATTGATAGAAAAATTCTCTTTATGGCTTTTCACTTTGAGAATAGGAATACATTCTCCTAGTTATAAGACTTACTTTGTTGCAGTATAAAATACAACTGTCTTTAAGGCTTCTGAAGTGAAAAATCACACTTTCCTCAACATAGTTACACAATCAAATTTTGTAAGCTGTGCCATGGCAATTTGCCTGAAGGGAAGCTGAGAGCTGAACTAGTATGTTTTGAGTCTTGCCAGTGCCTTAAACCACTCACCAAGCTTCCATTTCTTCATGTGCCAAGAACTAAGGGCAAAGAATAATAAAACACAGACTGAATGAATTCTCTTAATAACTGAAGGAAAATTATCATAAGTAATGGCGACAGTAATAATGAGAAGATATCCACCATGTAAGGGGGTGATTTGACTTGGTGCAATTCTTCATTTTCCCAGACCGGAATATCTTAAACACGTTAAAGCCATTATGACTTTTCACTGAGTTTTAAAGATTGTAACTATTAGGCATAACTTGCAGAAAAAATGGAAATGCTTGTTAGTAACTTGAGCGTTGCGGGCCTGTTCTGGTTTCAGCTGAGGTAGAGTTATTTATTTTTTTTCTAATGGTTGCTGTGTTTTCAGATTTGGTATGAAAGGACTGACAATAATGCGTATTGTTTTAGTTGTTGCTAAGTGATGTTTATACTACTCAAGGACTTTATTCTGCTTCCCAGAGAAGATGGGAAGGAGCATAGACAGAACAGTAGAATGGCCAATGGAATATTCTGTACCATAGACATCATGCTTGGTATGCAAATGGGGGTTGGGCAGGGAGGGGAAATCCATGATCTCTGCTCCAGCTGGGCTGGGTAACCAATTCACCACGTGGTGAGAGTGACTTATGTCTTGTGTATTCTTTTACCATTATTGTTATTGTTGTTATTATTATTATTTCCCTTTCTGTTATTGGTCTATTAAACTATCTGTCTCAACCCATGAGGTTTTTTTCCCTTTCCCCTCCTTTTCTCCCTCTTCTCCCTACCCTTTGTGGTGGGAGGGTAGGGAGTAGGGGTGAGCAACTGGGGTTAAACCGCAACAGGGCCATATTGCACTTACAGGTGTGCCTGTACATTATGTGTTTGAGAGTTAAATGGGTGGCATTTTCTATGATTATACTCATTCAGTGGCTTGGTGTTTTTTTTTGTTTTGTTTTAAAAATTCAATTACTGATAATTAATTCCTTTAAGTAAATAGACTGCTTTAATAAATAGATATTTCTACACATGCTTGGAAGCATATGCATACTAGGATATATAATTTCCAAGTTGTCAACTCTGCATCTAAATTCAGTCTGTCTTCTGGTACATACCTACAAAAATCTGCAGATTTTTCAGATGGCATTTGGGAGTAGGCAGTTATTGCTGATGGTCCCAGATTCAGTCCCCAGATAACTGTCCTGCAACAGCTTGTTATGTTTGCAGAATGTGTGGAAAATATAAGCTGATTTTGCAATAGGGCAAGCAGAAGTGGAGGCTGTATATCTGCTTGAGCTTTGTGCAGCTCTGCGTAGTGTGGCAGGAAGTTCTTGTTCTGTGATGCTGCTCCAGTAAACACCAATGATATAATAAAAAGAAATCGGGAAGAGCAGAGAATTAGACATATTTGATGACTTAATGAATGCTTTTAGCTTCATGTTCTTCCATTTAGCACATGGCTTTCCCTGGGTGGTTGTTCCTGAATTTGACACAATCTAGAAAGACAATATTTACATATAAAATCTGGGGAAATTAGGGCTCGAAGTGCTACCTAAGATAAATCAAAGTAGCTTAAGAGTACCTCAACTTTGTTGCCTGCAACAATACCCTCTGGAAGCATTCAGGAACACCAAATATTTGAAGTGCTCTAGTAACCATAGCTTCTGCAGGACTCTGCCTTGTTGACTGGCTGGTGGAGAGTTCTGCTGGCCTTACATGTGGGTTCCTTAGTGTGTCCCTCAGACTACTGACATGTTTTCAGAGGGCATTCTGACATCTTTCTTATGGTTCTGTGATATTATACAGAAGTCATAAAGTCCCAAATAAGGGCCAAAGGCTTTACTCATATAACTTGAGAAGAGTTAGTCTTTGTCTTTGATTTTGTAGATGTATATACTGAATATAACACCTGCATTGACTACATGGGGCCAGCATCATTTCATGCAGTTGTAAACTTTGCCTAAGTGGAAGGGTTGAGGACAGATTCTGTTGATGTTATGGTCTATTCTTTCTGGAATGACAATAAACAATTTAATTTGTATGGAAAGCCAATACTATATAATTGCAGACATAGTTACAGGTAAATACTGCCTGAAGTTTTGCTATATTATACATTTGCATGAAAGAAAACGGAGGCCAAAGTCATCGCCTTTCACATCCCATAGTTGAGCTGTAAGAGAATGCAACTTGCCCAATACATAATTAAATGCATTATAAGGCATATACTGGCTGGCTTGCCTCTTTGCAGTGTGGTACATGGGTAGTTTTAAATAATTATGTGCAAGTATGTAATACAAACCCACATTGATTTGTTTATTCTTTGGGCAGCTCAAATTCTTCAACTAGGCTTGTGCCTGTAGCCTGACTAGATAGATACATGGATTTGCTTGCAGGATTTTTATTTTGTTTAATTGAAACAAGGACCTCTGAGAAGAAAGACGAAAACGGGATTCCTACTCTGAACTTAGAAATTTAGATAGTTTTTCCAGGCAAACTCAAGTCTTACAATAGCTTTAAATAATTCAACTTTGATAACTTTAATCATTATGTAAAAAGATCCATTCATGCTTTAATAATTCAGTAACATAAATGGTGATGTTTTCCACATTTTTCCAAGATCCTGTTTGTATTACAGCCCTTTTAATTAAGGTTTTATCCATAAATTCTTCAATGACTTAGTCATTTAGATTGGATTGAAACTTATACCTCATTTGTTTCATAGCTGAAATTTAGCAGTTTGGATATTTTAATGCCCCAGCAACTCTGAATAAATCAACTTTTCCAAGTTCTCTGTGGTCCAGTGATTACAGAAAAGCTTAACGCTAAATTAAATCACATTGACTTACTGTTTCTTCACCTGGTAGAATAGCTCAAAGTGTCTCTACAACCTCAAAACCTCAGAAAAAAATCTTTTGCAACTTGGACATGTGAAGGGGCTCCGCACAGGCTCTCCAGTCAGTCTTAGTATAATTGTATTCACATGGGAACAGACAAGAAAGCAGAAAGCCTTAATTCTATTCCACCAAACTGTATCTAGAATGGAAATTAAACTGAATGTAGACGTACACAATCAATTGACAAACAAGAGCAGTGTCTACATCCAGGAATGTTCTGCAGTGCGTCTCTAAGACCAAACAGATGTAAAGTGCTGAAAGTCTTTCAGGTACATGAAGGAAACAGATGTGTAACAGATATGTTGCTTTTCTGAATGCTTTCAGTTACAAGAATCTTGTCCTGCAGTATTTTCTAAAAGAAATTCAATTCCTCCAAGTAAATAATGTCTTCTTAAAACTGTAAGAATTCTTTATTTTCCAGAAATTCATTCATTACTTCATTTCTTGTCAGCAGTGGGAGTAAAATTGAAGCCACCTCTTTGGTGAATTTGAATGAATGAATGCCTCATCTACCCTGTCAGGCCTGCTGAAGGCTTCATCCTGTACCATGTGAGCTTCTCCCCTCTATCTGCCTTCTCACTCTGTTTAGAAGGGCTTGAAGGCAATAAGCAATTTGGGAACTTGGACTTGATGTCTCTTGATATCAAGAGTTTTTATCATAGAGAAGTACAGGATGGCACCCATTTCATCATACATGTGGCATTAGCAGTGTAAGGAGGACAGATACTTAGGAAAGATCATCTGAACTGATTTGAAAGGGGAGATGCTGCGTAGCCCAGCAAAATTCAGCTGCCATTCCCGGGGAGTTCCAACCTGAGGAGAGGCTTTATGAGTTAGGTGTTGAGATCTACAAAGGGGGAGAATCTCCTTTTGAACTACATGGAAGAAAAGAAGAAAATGTCTTCCATGGAAGGCATTACTTTAAATTTTACTGAAATATTACTTTTAAAAGCCCATAGCATTTAAAACGCTAGGATCTGAAATTAATACGCAGCTTGATTAGACACCAGAAGTTGTTTAAAATCTCTTCTCACTGTGAACAAATGTATGTCACCCTGCTGAATTCAGTACCCCTGAATTGCACTGAAATAGAATTATTTATATTGTCAATCTAACTCAAGTTAAAAATCCAACTGTTGGATTTTGAAAGAAGAAAAAGCCTTACAAATATTTTCTTAATTCCAGATTTATCCAAATATAAAATAGCATAGTTTTCTTAATCTTTCCCAAGATTCCATTTATGTTGATTGAGGGATTTATTTGTTTGGGATTTAAAAGACTTTGATAACAGACCATCAATATAAGCACTTATTTAGTAGAATGTAATTTTCATGTGTTTTTCATTACTATTATTTGCCTTCCTGCCCTGGCAGAATGCTTTCCAGACACAAATTCTAATGATAAATAGAGAACTGTGACCAATGACAAATTGGACGTGTCTAAAAAGAGGGAAAATATATGAAGGAGGTGATATTTTTGTTACTGCTTAATACTTAATTTTACTGTTCTTTGAATGGGCTCATCTATCTCTCTAATGGCAATAATTTATTCCTACTATTTTTTCTGCATCTAATACACCACTTTGGCAACAGAAAAGTCTGCAATTTTGATGCAAAATTCTACACTTAATAGATAATAATTAAATAAGATTGTAGGAATATTTCCTTTCATTCACCGTTGAATCAAGTTCAGATAGTCTGACCTGCTGTTAGAAGATCCTAATAGTTATGAAGTTCACTATGGTAGAAGTAGGGCAAGTAATCAGCAAAACTTTCTTATTTACATGCATGCCACTTGATGAATATGCAGATGAACCATATCACCATCTTGCATATCAGATGGAAATTGTTTGTGATTCTCCGATGTGATCAGCTAGTTTGTTTATGGTGCAAAAGCAAAATTAAAAGCAATGACTGCACCTATCATCTTAATTAAACAGGTTGAAATGCTACATTTTTAATCAGTGTGATGTCAAGATTATGACCACTGTTAAGAGTATAGAAAGTATTAACACCTTCCCAGGAGTTAAAGTGTATCCATTAATCTGGTAATGGATTGGTGGCTGAACCAGTGAACGTGGATTTTGTCTTGGGATATAGTTGTAAGGTTTGGAGATTTGAGGAAGGATGTGACTCCAGAAGCAGGTATCACTGCCCATAATACGGGCTACGTGTTTCTGTAATGTTCTTGCTACACATTTTTGTGTGTTGTACTTTTATTTTATGCTCTCCAGATGCTTGTGCATCTCTTGTTCATGTCTCTTTCATATCATGTCCCCATTTTCCTTGCATTTCGCTGTCCCAGTTCTATCACTCCATTTTCTACACACCTTTTCTTTCTTTTCTTCTATCTTCACATCTTGTTCACTCCCTCCTACGTAGTTTCTTACTTTTCTTGTCTCGTCCCCCATCCTCCCTTCTTTATCCTTTTCTCTCATTCAGCTCTTTCAGTCTTTCAGCCTAAACCATGACAGTCTTCCATTTTAATCTTCTCACCCTCTTTTATTTACATTTGCCATATCTATTTCCAAACTCCCTGCCTCTTTCTCCACAGTGTTCCACTTCTTCGCTTTCCCCTGTCATACTGTCTTCAGGGTATTGCCAGCCAACCAGCCTTGCTTTGGGCAATAGTTAATTGAGACAGTAAGCAGAAACCAGCTGACTAAGCCCTGAAGTGAAAAGCAATACGACACCCTTCTCTTAACTTGTGTCTGTGCCCTGTGCTTACTGTACCCCTCTAAATATTACCCGCACCAACGCCATCACTGCCCAGTGTGACACTGTCCCATTTTTGCGGGCAGGAGTGACGCTGAGGAGCTGTCCAAGGTACGGCTGGCGGTCCTGTCGGTCCTGTCTTATCCTTCTGTCTCTTTCTCCTTCAATATTTTAGCGCTGAGCTTTTCAAGAAAGTGGTTGCAGACATAGTCAGGAAGCCTTGCTTTCTCTCACCCTGGTGACTCTACTGCAGTTTGTGGGGAAGTATCTGTTGAACTGTGACCTGCTAATAAAATCCAGGATAGCAATCTCAAGGTGCTGGATGTTGCAGTGCAGGCAGCCCAGACACCGCTTTAGCTGAAGAAGATAATGAAAACAGTGGAAAGCAAAGTTTGGCAGAAAGAACATGTGGTTTCTACATGGAGATGGAATTACAGGTGAATCACCAGTGCCCTGCTTCCCTAATCACGTTCCTAGCTAGAGTTCTCAGATATGCAAATATGTTGGGTTTTTTTCTATATGCAATTCATACCATCCAATTTGATTGTTTTCAAATGTTTGAGAAAATGCATTTAAAATGCGCTTCTGTGCACTGCTATCAGTATTATGAACTGACACCTGAGGACACTTTTCCATTCTGTTGGTCTAACCTTTCATTTAGAATATATGTAATAGATATCTGCTGTATCAAATATGTGGTGAGAGACATTGACAGGAACAAAGGGTCAACCTTTACCTCTCCTTGCTCCAAACAATGCTTTGTTTTCATGGGCATTCTGAACTAAATAATCGTATTCTCGTCTAGAATATTTTCATCATCTCTTTTAGGAAGTAATGTCTCTACACAGAGGATTAGAGAAAGTTTGTCTATTTTTTAGTTTGCTTAATGTGTGCATCTGAGAATGCTTTGTGTGTCATTAATTTGTTTCTCCAATGACTCAGTTTTCCCACTTGTTTGTGACTCTTTCCAAGAGTGATTGAAGAGAGACTATTACTGAAACCCAGAAAAATGGGATTATAAAATCACCCTCCAAAAAGCAGGAGGGTGGCACTGGCACAGTGCATAAAACTTTTGTTGTTTCTTTCATAAACTTTGTTCCACTTTTTTTATTTTTTTTTTTTATCTCTCATAAGCTGTCTATGCTGAAATTTACGCTTTTGTAAAATGGGGACAATGTCCTTTTCAGTCTCAGGAGATGATACGAGGGTTATGTAAACTAATTAAATTCAGTACTGTGAGATCATTAGAAGAAAGTCTCTTGTTGTTACTGTAACTCTAACCTTTAAAGATACAATTTCTAACAATGTTGATGGGAGTTAGAATTTTTCAAGAACTTCTAAAGATGTTGGAGACTTAGAATGGATACTTATGATCTTTGCGTCTCTATACATTTAGATTTTAGACTTGGTCCTCTTCCCAGAGGAGCTATGGGGATCCTCTATTGTCCCTGGTATTTTTAGGATCAGGTGTGATAACAAGAGGTTCACCCCATACTCTGTCTAACCTCTTCCAATTGTGCTGTCACAAAATGGCAATATAGCAGTTGTTAGCTACTTCTGTGTTTCCAGAAGAATATCCATATAATATATAAAGTTTCGCTAGGAGACAGTGAACCTGAGGTTGTGCCTTCAAATGGGTATTTTCCATGGCTAGTATCTTTTTTAATGCAATGACACTTTTTTAATGACACAAGGGATGACTTTTCATGTAGAAATTTCACAGAAAGCAAGAAATATGGATTATTATTAATACTGTTCTATGAATTAGATGTAACAGGTTTTCCTTTTAAATGTAACACATAATATTATTATATAAATGTAATAATTTATCATTTTTTACTATATTTTAATTCTTTTTTCCTCAATCTTTTCTGGGTCTCCAGGGAGTGTTTTAAAATGTAAAATGGGCAAGAAAACTATATTTTAATTCTTTTTTCCTCAATCTTTTCTGGGTCTCCAAGGAGTGTTTTAAAATGTAAAATGGGCAAGAAAAGAAATAACAATTGGAAAAGCATGGCTGAGATTTTTTTCAAATGTAGTAGCTCTTTTTCCAATTTGTTCCCATTATGGAAATGTGGTGAAACAGTAGTGTTAGCAGTGTAATGATCAAATGTCATGGAAATCAGTTCTGAGTAAGACCAGCTTTTGTATTTTGGAAAACTGTATTGAATATGGGAGAAATGGAAGCTGACTCTTTTGCAGTTTTGTAACAAAAATTATAATAATTTCTGATTTATAAAGAGTATGTCTAAAACCATACCTCTGGCATGTGCAGGAAGGCAAAAAAGAAGCACATGTATTTGAAGAGAATTTTGCCAGGTTAAATATAATATTTCTCTGTGTTTTTTTTTTTACTTCAGGAGTTCTGTGGACTCTAGGGATAGGAAGGAGGAGAATCCCCACATGGCTCTGTAGGTGCAAGTTGCATAGATTTTCAGGTCACCCTTTCTACCAGAAGATCTATAGTGAATAGGTTACTTCATAAAAAAGAGAGCATTTTTTGGAGTTATTTGCTGCTAGTTAATGTACCCCTAGAAAGAAGATTTGCAATAAGATACATAGCAGAGAGGTGCAGATTATACCTGGTATAATGTGGCATGCATTAATTTTGCATTAAATGCAAAAATTAAAAGGAAGAGTTCATAGCTGTTCCTCACCCCTGCCCTCTCCCACCTCCTTCAAATAGCCTACTCAACCTCCTGAGAGTGAAACACTAATGTAAGTGCCACTTTTATCTGGAATTGATTTTACAGTAATCAGCATAGCAGGACAACATCATTCCCTTCAATAGTTTCCCTGTAAAAATTGTTGAAAACCAGCAGCAATTGTTTGTCCTCACTTCCAGCCTTAAGTGCTTAACCTTGGATGGGAGAATCATGCTGAGTCCTTTTCTCCAATGAATCCTCACCTGCAATTAAAATGCTGCAGATTTTATTAGTTACTCACTGACACCTGGTAACATCAACGCCTTCAAATTATATTGAGCTGACTCCTGTGCTGTGCTGTTTGCCTTCTGCTGGTTTGTGAGAGAGATATTGATGAGAGTTAGGCTCAAACAACTTGTTCTGTACAAGTGCCCAATAGGGTGTATGTGGAAACACTGGTTCCTGCTCAGCTGTGCCCTCTGCTGAGTCTGGCTTGTCTTGGATCCTGGCTGCTCCTGCTCAACTGGGTTACTATTTCCATGGCTTAATGGCTCCAGGAAGGCAAAAATGAAGCTTATGTGCCTGTGTGTTCTGGCCTTGCTCCTTTGACCAGTTGCATTAAGTTGTCTTTATTGAGATGGCAGAGGTTTCACTGAGACATCTGAGAGAAACCTTCATATCTTCAGTCTGTCACCCTGTCCCCAGAATTTTCAGGTGATTACGCTATATTTAGGGCCTGGGGAGACTAATGGTATTTACCAAAACAGCCACAATCCCTTCAAAAATGTGTTGCTTAGTAAATGATCATGCTGATCATAAACAAACAAAACAACAAACTGACAGAGTCCTCCTCAGATGTCTGCCATTGAAGAAAGAGGGCTGACGCTTTGATCTCTCAGCTTTTATCCTGAGCATGAGGCAGATGGGATGGAATACCCTGTTGGTCAGTTTTGAGTCACCTGTCCTGTCCAGTTCTCCCCGCAGGTGCAACCCCTCTATGCTTTTCCGCTTCCAACCCTCCAACGGGGCAAATAACAAAGTTAGCTGCCCTTGGGTGTTATAGCAATAAGTATAAGCAAGAGCCTCGCTGCATACCGTGCCTGGACATCAATGGTAAACACAGGTCTTTCGCTCTGAGAGCGAACAAGTGTCTGAAAAATATGCTGCTGATTTCAGTAGTTAGAAGAGGCCCACCTGAAAAGTGTGATTACTGAACAAAATTGGTCGTGTTTTACCTCAAACCGGGACACTATGGTCAACAGAAGTAACCTGATATTTCAATAGAGGTGATCCACAATGTAAAAACTGACTATTTTAACGTAATCACTTTTCAGATTTGTATTGCACTTAAGAGGGAAAAATCCGGTCCCAATTGAAGTTAATGACTTCAGTCAAACTGTAAATTAAAGTATTTCATGAGGACCTGCACTCCTTTGTCTCTCTAAGGAAATAGCTTACTGAAATGAATCTACTTTCTTTTTTTTTAAGCTGAAAAAAGGATACAAAGGAGGAAAAAATTTAAATCATGCATCTGTAAAGCTCACATTTACTTGTTATACTTACAGGGCAGTTTTGTTTAGAGTTGCCTGAGATTTTTTAAGGTGTCTTTTAAATGTTCTTTCTGAAAATCTGATTCATCTTTCAAAGCATCAAACTTTGCTATAATAATATTGATATTTCTTGCCCTGCTGATATGGCTTACATCATTTCGGTACCATATAATGTCAGATCATTACTATAAAACATATCTTTGTAAGCAGAAAGAGAAAGAAAAACTCAAGAGTGGCACAGCCAGGAGAAAATGATTTTGTCTCTCTGCACAAATGAAGGGAAATGTCATCATAGATCAGGCATTATGCACTACACATGCATAATGTATGTATTTTTTCCTCCCGTTTTCTCTCAGTCAAGTCTGATTATGAAGGGAAACTAAAAAAATAATGGACAACTGGAAATTGCTAGTGTGTTGTTATAGAATGCTTTGAATATTATTAAATGAATTAGTTATGCCATCGGGGGAGAACAGCTGCGTTCTGAACCAGGAAATAGCCTGATTCTGCCTTCATTTTTATTTTAAGCCACTGAAACTAGCATATGACTGAAGTCAATGGATCTAATGAATCTTTCAAAATATCTTCCTGGTAGGAACTACTCAGAACATAACCACCTTTTGTGCAAAAACCTTTAGAACCAAATATTGCTTCCCAGTGTTTCAGAGTAGCTCCTTTCGTTTTCAGTAGGGTTGGGGAACATAGTTTCATGCTTTGTTTTTATGTCTCTCCAAACTATATATTACAGAAAGAAAAGGTTATCAATTCAGCAAATTTGTAGAGCTCCACTGAGTGAAGGAGCTGACAGTATAGTTGTAATACAGAAAGTCCATTTGGAACACTTTAAAGGAAAAAAATATGCATTCCCTCACAATGTGTATTTTAGACATTTATTTACTGTATATTTTATGTCAAGTTGTCTCATATTAGTTTTAAAATTTGAAGTAGACCGAGGACCCTGCGAGGGCATATTTGTTTGAATGTCCTGTGTGTTTGCCCCAAACTTGAGATGTGGGGAAACTGGGACAATCGATCTGAAGATGCAGCACCAAAGGGAGTATGTACTTTGACATATATATAGTTGTCTTCACCTTCCCCTGTCAGGGTTTTCCCCCTCCTGCTTGGAAAGGCAAGGCTATCTTGGCACCTATAACACAAACATCATTGTAGTTCTCAGGGATATGTGCTGTGGTGAAAATAGATGAAGTGGCATGGGGGATAACTGCATTTTATTATTTATCTGAAGTCTATTAATGCTGGAGAGAAAAATTATCATTATGGAGTGTCCTATGGTCAATTGATTATTTTTTTTTATGCTATCAGCCCAGCAGCGCAGTGATCTGTGTTTAATGAAAATAGCTGTATAAGGAAAAAGGGACTCATGGTAAAGCTGTATTAAACATTTTTCACAGAAGAAAGAGGGGTAATTTTGCTCCCACCCCAGTGAGGTGGGTACTGTGTAAGCTGCTTTGTTCTTGGATGCCTCATGGGGACTGTGATCCGTCTGTTCTATCATTCTTTGTATGACAATACTCTCCCTTAGTGCTGTATTCTTCCGTGTCACATGGAGGCCACATCTGCACCAGATATCTGGGCACAGATTAATTCTGCCCAAGTTTAGGCACTCAGCGCCCAGGTTTTCCATACACTCAAGGGAGAGAGTGAGTGTGTTTTGTGAGAGTGAGGCATCTCCACAGGGCGATTCGGGTTTTAGGAGGATCATATATACTCCCTGAGGTTCAGGTCACTTTTGGTGTAGTTGGAAGCTCCTAGCTGAGCTACTTCAGTTAAATAACTAAATTTGGAGGAATCCAGGCCTTGGTATGTATGTTATCCCCCAGGCTATGTCAGGGAAAATCTGTCTCTTAGAGTGTCAGGATTAATTTGAAAAGAATACATCTTACATGTATCACATTAAACTAAGAACCACTGTGAGTTGCAATCTTTAGAATGTATCTTCAATTTATGTCATGCCAAATTATGTTTGTGGTAGAAACACACATATATGAAATTTCATAGAAAATATGAAATCACAGCCTTTCACAGAGTGGAGTCCTCCTTGTTACAGCAGCTCGTGTTTGTACAAGGGTCTATCTGCGCTCCAATTGCCAAAGCCCACCAGGCAGCACTGATTTCATGGCTCAGCCGGTAGTCTTTGCTCCACCATGGTAACTGGTAAATTCGTCTCAACGCAGAGACGTTCTTCTTCCTTTCTCCATAATTGAGAATTTTGTTCCCTAGACTTCACTGGGATAAGAGACATGATAAACCTGCAGGCGTTAAGCTTCTTGTCCTTTCTCATTAAGAGATAGTTCTTTTAACTGCACCCTAACATTAAACTCCCAGGTACTAAATCCTGCATTCTATGATGCAGGGTTTCAGTGCAGAGCTACATTTGCTCTGAAATATTTAATAAACTGTTACATTTCTTTCTCAGTAATGGGATAATGGACTCCTTGAAAATGACTAACTTGGTCCGGATAGTTTTCTATTATTTAAAAATGAGAAGAAAAAATTTACTCCCATTATCACAGAAACAAAGCAAACCAAAGAAGAAAATCTGCATGATATGGCACTGGGTGTTTTTAGCACCTCTCGTCCTTAGCTCTAATATGATCTCTAAAATGCACATTTTCTATTTCAAATTGCTGGTGATGCAATTAAAATAGATATTTTTACTGAGATTACATACTCTTTCTTTTTACAGTGCTAAGGTACTTTAGCATATGACAGTCTTAAGTCCTGAATGTACTACCTTGTAAAAAGCTGTTATGACTACGTTCACTCAAAATCTCATTTGTGCATGCATAACTCACTATATACCCTTTTCATGGTCTACTCCAGATCTCCCTCTTTTCTTAATAAAAACCAGTCAGAGAAGGACAGGGATGTTCATTTTAAGAATGGTGTGTTTCAAATCTTTTTATTTCAAATCTGGTTTAATTGAAATAGGTTTCTTGAAATAAATGGAGGTTTCCGGCAAAAGAGTGAGGAATCTCTGTTTATGCTAGGTTAGAAATATGCAAGATTTGCAGCACTGCCTTAACTTCACTCCCATCCGAATGCTGCATTTTCCCCTGCCTGGATTTCAGGAAAATAAATATACAATTGTCTTCTACCTGTAGTCCAAAAGAAAAAGGATGATAAGAAGACCAGGCATTGCATGGGTACATAACATGGGTGGCCATTATGAGAAAGTCTGCTATTTCTGGCCTGTTCTGAATTGCAGTTTTCTTGCAGTTATGGTTGCGAGATCAGGGCATCTTCTGTCAACATGTTCGTGCTTTACAACACCAACAATACAGTGGTCTGTCATATTGCACGGCAATTCTC
>NW_009648332.1:17168154-17183465 GCF_000708025.1 Charadrius vociferus | reverse complement strand
TTGAATGTTTTTACCTAATGAACAAATGAATTTGCCATGTGTTACTGAATATCATGAATACAATCTCAGTATTTTGGACAATACCTCTACCAGAGAAAACCTTCATCTCCAGCGTACTAGTCATAAATTTAGAGTTTCTGAGTGTGATTTCAGCCTTGCTAGAAATTCTGTTGAGGGAGGGAGGGTTGTTTTTTACAATAAATACTGACGAAAAGACATCTTATTGATAATATGAGATATCCCATATGCAAAATTCTGTAAATTTGGATAAAGCTGAAAACACTGATTTATCAAGTGGACAATCTTATAGAGAAATGGCATAAAGATCTTAAAGAACTGGAAAGCCCAAATCATGTGAAATTCAGTAGGAATATCATTGCTGTCCTATAGTAAATGCTACAAAACAGTACAAAGCGCGTTAGTATACATTAAATTCAATGAGATTTTCTCATGGGGATCAACATATGATCAAATCCTTGGGGTCTTCTTTAGGGTTATAGCTACAGACAGCTTTCAGTTCAGATAATGTCTGATGTCTGCATCTGTAGCTGCTGTAACTCAGTTGTGCATACTGTATGTCAAGGTTGCCCACATACATGTATACTGCAGTGGGTAGCTCTAGGCCCATTCTTTCAACTTAGCACACCCCTTGGTAACTTTGCCCTGTTTCATGTGTATCAATCCATGTACATATTCATGCGCTCACAATTAGTCTGCTTTTTGGAGACCTGTGAATAACAATATTAGCGTATGGAAGGAAGGGAAGGAAAGGATGTACAATTGTACATTTGTCCTCTACTGTACAATTTTTGTCTACTGTACAATCAAGTACCACAAAAATAATCAATGGGTGTACCACTAACTGAGTAAATATACAGTGCTGAGCACAAAGAAACCTTGCTCTTTTTTTTTTTTTTGACCATCTAAATATGACTGTAATAAAAAGGAAGTAATAATTGTCTGTATTACCCTCTAGACAACATATATTGCAAAGCACTATATAAAGGGTGGGGATGGACTCTGAATATTCTTGTAAAGAGGGTTTAATTTAGAGTAAGAGCTGATCTATTTGCAGTGGTACACTTCAGGAGCAACTGTAGTGCAGTGAAGGGAGTAATCCCAGCACACATTCAAAATCAGGCCACTCAGATTGCTTCTGTATTTCATGTTAGGGTCAATTAAATAGCTGTTTCAAATGTTTGCACTTTGTGATGGTATTATCAACACCTGGAAAGGTAGTACTGCTCTTTTGTACTAAGGCTCGGTTTTGTCTGTATTCGACTCCTTCACCGTTTTTTCTATAGCCCAGAGATCATTCAGTAAAGGAGAAGATGGGAGCAGAGACAGACATCCAGGCATGTTTTTTAAGAACATCTTTAATGAGGGAGAACAAGTATTTCACTCTGTTCACTCGAGCAGAACAAGTTACGGTATGTCACTAATACAGAGTGCATGGGCACATGAACACAGGCATGCTTCCTGCTCTGCTGTCTGCTTTTTTCTGAGTGGTGGATGTTTCACAGAAACTAAAAGGACATGAGCCATTTTATTTCAGTCCCTGCAGCTCCTCAGTGCAGGAACATCATAGATTTTTTTCTCCTGGGAATTATGATGATCTCCATACGACGGTTTGACCAGAAAACATGACGCCTATTTCTTCTCCTTTCAAGTCAACAAATATCTTAACCCTAATTTCAGGACAGAGGTTTATATTTCATGTGACTGGGAAAACTGTGCAATTTCCCTTGTGCGTGAAGGCTGCCTGCAGCAACCCTGGGCACAGGCAGCAGGGAGCAGCTGCCTGCGTGCAGGGCTGGAGCCCTCTGCCGAGCGCTGAGCTCTAGCAAATGTAATGGAGACATTGATCTCTCCACATCTGTCTGTGCTTTTTTTTTTTTTTTTTTTTTTGTCATTTCAGGCTCCGCTCCTTTTCTCTCAATTTCTTTTCTTGGTGCAAGAATGTGTCATTAGTATTTTTACCCAGCTTCTCATCTGTTGGTCTGTGGGATCCACGTGCAGGGTCAGTGGGCAGGAGGGAGAGGCAGTGGGGACTGGCCTGGGCCTGCAGCTTGGGCAGGGGGGCGAGGGTGAGGAAAGGGGGCCCAGACAGCGCTGCCACAAAGCATGGTGGCCCCAGACTGGGACCATGGGGGATGAGCGTGGGCACTGGTGGCAGTGGCTGGCACACAGCAAGAGAGACACCAAGGGCCACATCTGCTTCTAGCCCTGGTGTCCAAAGAGCCAAACAGGAATTCTATTTTAGGAGATACAAATATGTTGTCTTTTGAGAGTAATTGATCTGTAAAAATCAATCAGCAGTGATTCGCATTGCTTCTTCCTTAGCTACAAGGGGCTGTCAGTCACGTGTGCATAATCCTGTTTCAACTGGCACCGGCAATCCCTGTCGGGATTTTCCACAGCATCGACACAGTGCATTTTGAAATTCAGAAGCGAAAACGCATCAAACCTGCTCAGTCAAAAATAACCCCAAACATTTGAGCTTTTTTTTTTTCTTTTTCAGTGAGTCCATGTAATCTAGAAGCAGTCACACACTATTAGAGCTTTTCCTTTTTATCCTGTTATTTCTCTTGCTCCTTGAAGCAGCTGTAAGCAGGCGGCTACCCTGAGCAGCCTTTCTACGTGCTCAGAGCCCCCCTGTGGGCAAGTGCGGGCTGCCAGTGCTCTGCGGTGCCCTGGCTCTTCCTTTAATTGCCTTTTAAAAATAGTTTTGGCACTGTATTTTTCTTCAACAGAAGCATTTAATTTCAGTAAAAGCCTGTAAGGTAGTTTGCTTACATAGATACCTAACGCATATGGAAACTTCCTAAAGACTCTTATTACTTTGCACCTGATTCTATTAATGTTGATTTAACAGGCATAAAGAGTAACTAATGTTGCTAAGAAGGATAGTAATACTTTTTAATATTTTTAATTACCTAAAATTATCTATCCTCTGGAAGAAATGAACCAAAGAGATTGAAATATGCAGTGAAATGTTCTTTAATGCATTGAGAAATTGAATATATTATAAGAACTCATATAGACGAAATGCTGATTAATATTTAGGAAGACTAATTATAGTTAAAGACTGCTCTACTGAGCATAGGCTGACATACAACCTTGCCATGTCTTCAGAAGTCTTTAGAGCATAGGACACAAAACAGACTTTACCTTTTTTGAAATCTGGTACATGTGTATTTGTACGGCTTACAAAAATACTTTTTTGTATGCAATGAGTGATGGATTGGTATGTAAATAAGGAGACAAAGTATCACGCAGCTGTAGCAAAACTGGATACAACTCCCCTGGAAAAATGGAATCTGATTTCTAGAGGCGTTCATCTAACAGGATGAATCTGTGCAAAGCTTGCAGGATGTAAACAGTAATGCTTTTGCTGATGTCAAGGGCTTAATGAGTGGGGAGTAAAGTGTACCAGAAGGCAATATATGGGATTTAAAAATAAAATATTCTGTATTTGCACATTTTTTCCAATATTTTTTTCTTCTAATACACAATTCCATACTCACAAATGATTTGTGGATGTTGACAGAAGATATTTTCTGCTGTAGAGCTGTTCAATTCAATTATGAGGGATACGATGCTTTTCCATATTGAACTTTACATACATTTGCTGGGGCATGCTTTGCATGCACTGCAGCATCAGGAATGTTTAGGCTTTGGGGCATAAAATGATCAGCTACTCAGACTGGGGAGAAGTTTATCCTTCTATCAAACAGTGCATTTCTGGAGCTTAATGTTTTCTGGAGCAGTAGTGGTTGTTCAAAAAAGATATAAAGCTAGGTGGATCTTCAATCTTTTCCTATATAGCATCTCTAATGTTCCTAAATTGCTATGGACAGCTAAAATAGAAAGAAATGTTGCAAGTCTTGGTCTACACAAAACTTACTTCCTTTACATTAATTGTTCCACAGAAGGCAGTTGGCTAAATCCCCATAGTAGTAGGATTTGCTGCAGAACATTATTTTTTAGAAAAATGGAAAATATTAAATAGGTATTCAGTAATATTTGTCAGAAAAAATAATAATGCAATTTCATCTCCAGGCACCAAAAATCCCCTTGCACAAAAGCTTTTTCTCTGAATATAGGAAAGAAACAGCAATTCCGTTAAATGCATCAGTGACCAGGGTGTTTCTGCTGAGGTCCCTGATTTGTATTGTTATAGCACTAAACAGCTATAATGATTTTCTACCTAATGTAGTTCCTCACTCCAAGCTAGGCAGCCAGCATGGGACCTAATAAGATAATTTGAAGAGGAAAAGCTTAAATTAGTTACTGACTTTTTTTTCTAACTGAAATGATGGTCAATAAAGTGACCCAAAATAGGCCAAATGGGCATATTCTTTCTGGTCAGGATAGAGAATAATTATTTTCATAGAAATAACGAGTTGTACATCCAACACCGGCTTTACCGTTACCATAGTCCCAGAGTGAACAGAATCTAACACTTCCCAGATTATGACAGCAGGTAAGGTTAGGATTTTATTTGTGACTTGGATGAACGTTAAAACCACTACTTTCCTAACATTTATTATTAAAATTCTTATTAGAAACCAAACTAAGAGGTCCTAGAAGGAGTGACTTCCACTAAATAGATCTATCACATCAGTTAAATTTTTCTGTATGCATACACATACAGCACCCTTCCTGTCACACAAAATGCATCTCTGACCGCTAATTGCCCATCTTCCTATACCACTCAAACACGCTATACTGATTTTGTTCCAGATTCATCCAATATAATCATGCTTGGGATGTCCTTCCTATAGGATGGGGCCAAAGTAGGAAAAGACATGCAGCTTGGTTTGAGACAGGTCTCTGAGCAGCCTGTTAGCTGTGGCACAACATCCCAAGTTTGATGGCTGTACTCTTGATGGAAAATTAGCCTGTGGCCTTTGGCAGTTTGTATGCCTACAGCTGAGGCCTCTGAGAAACAGAGGTACCTTTGTCACAGTCTAAGTACAGAAGGAAACAAAAGGTACCTGGGAACATTAAGAGATGCAGGTATAGTTAACAGTAGTACAAAAGACTCAGGTACTAGCTTCTTTTTCAAATTTAGTTATGTAGCTATTGCAAAAGATCTTGAGATTTTGTATGAAGTCTTTCTTGAGCTGCATACCTTATCCTTAGTTTCCTGGGAAGAGATTTTCAATAATGAAACTGAGGGGTGCTAAGTATGTGTGAAGTGCAGGTACACGGCGTACTAAAACAAGTGTCATTCCTTGCAGTAATGCCTACTTCAAAAGCATAGCTGTAAAATTTTACAGAATTTGTTTTCAGCTTCCTCCTGCCCAGTTCCTCCCCCAACATATTTCTACAATACCACAGTATAACATATTGGGAAGGAAACAACCTTGACAAAGTGTTTTATTTTCTAGTAGTGATAATGTAATCTTTTTTTTTTTTTTTTTTTTTGATACAGATATTTCCTAATATGTGTCATTGGTGATGTTTTTATCTGGCTGTGTTTGTACACCATTCATAAAAATCAAGCACAAATGGGTCTTCTTACAGGAATTATAGCCTTCAGTTTTGTACTGTCTTTCTACTACCTATCTACTCTGAAGTTTCTTTTGTGTACATTAGAAATACTGAGAAAAACTTATTATTCTTGGAAGTGACCAAGTACATATTTATGTACCTTCAGATAATTTGAAGGAAGTAATTATACAAAGAAAAATGGAGAGACATCTTGGTATAGATTGACAGATGGAGAGGTAGTGATGTGGTGACTGACCAGCCACTGTAAGCCTACTCAGAGACATGCTCAACCTGGTGGGCCAGTAGTGTCAGCAGTACTTATTCCTGCATAAATAGATTTTAATTTCTGTTCCTCTTTTTTTTTTTTTAATCCTAAGAGCTGTTCAAAATGAGACATTAAGTGACAGCGGACCTCCTAGCACTTCAAATAGGTACACCAGAAAATTTTTGAAGAGTATGCAGCAAGTAGGAATAGGCATAATGGACTATGGTTTGTCGTGATGGTACTTAGAGGTGTTCATATAGGTGCTTCTGGATTCATGATTTTTAAAAAAAGTGCTCCTGACACTGAGTGCTGTAATCAAGCAGACCAGCCCTCTGCCTAGCCTACCAGTCATATTGCCCAGTAAGAGTGAGTCATAGGCAAATTTTCAGTACAAAGGAGGTTAAGAGTGCTCATAAATTCATATCACTCTTGGAAGTGAAGTCAGGCTTTGTGCCAGGGTTCTGCAGTCAGAGAGTAATGACTTAATCAATTCTGTTACATCCTCCTCTCCACTTTACAGTTTTTCTTAAACTTATACCTGCACTGTTCATAAAAATTAATCTCAGATTTACTGGATTTCAAAGATTCACTTGTGTATTAATTTTTATGTGCTAGCCATTTATCTGGTGATTCTCCAGTGTTCATATTTTACACCTGACATCGTTTACAGGATAGATGTCTGTTGATTTTTAAATTATATGACAGAAAATGTAATGATTTTGTGTTATACTTTTTGGAATGCTTTGTAAAGGCATTCAAAGAGAGATCAGTAGCATGACTTACATAGTTTCTAATCTCAAAAATATCCCAGGCAAATTAATATGGCTTTTGCCTGCATAGTTCTCATCTGTTTTCTTTCGTCTCCTATATTGCCGTCATCACCAGAGAGTCTGAAAGCCTCTCAAGAGATTAGTGGGCCGTGAAATTTTTTTTTTCAGAACCCGTGACATCAGTTGATTCTGCCTCATTCTTTTCTTCAGGTGCAAATTTTATAGGATAGGCATTATACGAGGGAAGCAGAAAGCCTACACATGCTCATGCTGCTCTACATTTATCCGGGAGCTGGCAGGTCTCCCGCTTGAGTCCTCGTGCTGAACTTAGAGCAGGAGGTAGTAAGGTTGGTGATGAATGAGCATTCCTGTGCTGGTTCTTTCATAGCCTTCAACTTGTCTGGAGAGGAGTTCTAGTTCCTTCAGTGAAAATCTGTAGACAGTAGAAAAATCCATTGTGTCCCTGTCTTTATCCCCAGACTTAGAGCAGACTTCCGCAATTTTGACCAATGTGTTTAACAGTTTGAGGGTGAAAGCTGAGACCCAGAATGTGACTCAGTACTTTTGGGATGATAGCAGGAAGCTTTGAAGCTTTGCAGTGGAGAAGAGCAAAAGAGTCTGATGTACTTGCTTTTGTCCATAGTGACAACACTAAGTTAGAGCTCTATGAAGACTGAGAGCTTCATTGCAGTAAAGTCATATGTAGAAGTCTAAGAGGATGAGAATATCTACCCTCTGTGAATTGACAGAAGCAGATATACCTGTAGAGCAATAAAGTCTTGCAAGAGTCAGTTCTTCCTCCTGTTATCTTGCAAACATTCACTATATATATAAATAACAAGCAGGTGTTCAGGACACCTTAAGCTAGCACTTCACTAACTAGTAAGTCTGGATGACACCAGTGTTAACAGATTCAAAGGCCGTTTTTTAAAAGGTATAACTTATATCTCAAGAAATTATATCACCAAGTATTTGAAATTATGCACAAAAGTATACAAAGCAATATGCCCAAAGTAAAGGTACAAACCTGTTCATAAAATAGCAAGATGTTGAGATCTGTTTTTCTGCACATTAAGGCCAAAAGTCCAATTCATTTAAACAGAAAAAGGAAGGATCATTAGTCTATTCTTTCTCTTTTTTTTTTTCTTTTTCTTTTTAGCTTGAAAAGAACTGGGAATAGCAAAAATAAATCTTTACTGAGAACCATTAAGTTCTCTTCCAGAATCTTTCAAATATCACAATTCAATTTATCCTTCAAATGTCAGTGTCAGATTTCAGTGTCAGGTAGTCACTGCCTGTTCTATTATTACTGCTGCTGCCTACCTTGAAAAAAGTCTATTCACTATACATTCTTTTTAAAGACATGCAGCAAGATGTTAATCTGTCTTTCTGTCTATCTCTTGTAAGGTGTGTATTGCAATAGCAGGTGGGCCTCAGGAACGGACACTATATTCATGTTAGTTAAAGAAAAACCTAGAAAAAATTTGTGACTGAGACAGTGGGATGCATTTGCACCCTTTTTTACTGTGTGGTGTTTACCATTTATGCATTTCTTTCAGGGAAGTCAAACAGAAGCCTAGTAGAAATATAAATCATAGCTGCAGCTAAACTGAAGATTGATCATGGCTATATTCATAGTTAAAAACTTTTAAAAAGGTCAGTTTTCAATACGGTGTGTGCTAAATTATGAACTGTGTGCTTAATTGTGCAGAAGTCATTTTAGGTTGCATCCCTCTTTGCCCACACAGTTGTTCTTCTAGAATATGCTAAAGCTTTCAGTGGCTCATTCAAATGAATGTAGGTCATTGCACATTTTCAAGCACTGCCATTGTCCCCGTAGTCTTTGGTAGCTAACCTAAATACTTTAAACAATATTTCAGCTAAATATTTTCCCTTGTAAGTGTGGACAGTATGATAATCTGAGTTTACACCTTTGTTTTTCCCTTATTTGTTGTAACTGATTTGAAATTACAAGCCTCTTAAAAGCAGTGACTATCTTTCCATATCTGCCTGGACAGCAGCTAATATATTTGGAGTATTACTGAAACTTTGATGAATATTGCTAATTATGCAACTTCTTTACAGATTTCAACAGAGCCATGTGGCACTGCAACATTCATAATCACAAAGAAACTCACATAGTACATAAGACATTTGTAAGATGCTCTCCAACAGGTCTCAGACAGTTGAAACATGTCTGACCTAAATGCTGGAAAGTCGGTTGACTGTGAAGGAAAAACACACAGTTCTTCAAAAAGAAGGAGAGAGGTGTTTTAATAACATTAAGATTTTCTAGTAGCAATGCTTTAACTTTCTTTTGATTTGTCTTCTATTATTTGACAGTAGTGGTAGGCAAAAGTATCTATTTTAGATAGCAAGGGAGCCTTACATTTCGTAAGTACAGTGTAAACTTTCTGTAGGAAAGGATTGTTTCATGTGGTAAATTGTACAGCAATAAAAAATATACAGCAATCTTCTCATAAACAAGAAGTAACACACTGTTGCTGAAATAAAATGTTAATTGGTAATTGTGAGAAAGGGGCTTTTCTCAGCACATCTTTTATGGAAAAAGACAGACATCCAGTCTAAATAGTAGTTTAACATTACTTTTTTCCAGAGCACATGAACTTTCAATCACTTTTATGAATTACACATATATTCTAAGACATCCCTTTAGACTTCTCAGTCACTTCATGCAGTAAAGTCCTGGAATTAGCCATGGATGAGACTGTAACTTCCAGACAGCTTTCCAGCTCTAAAGTCTTCCTTCTCTAAGAGTGTGGAGTTGAAGTCCCTGCAATCAGTAGCAGGGATGTAAATGTTCTTATTCCCTCATTTCATTACAAAGGCATGTTTCGGTCTCAAACTCAAAGCAGAGGCATACTGAGTTAGAAGAGAGGGCCACCTAGCCTGTCTCCTGTTTCTGACTGTGACCATTAAAGGATGCTTAAGGAAAAAGTAGAAGAAATAGTATGTCATAATGATCCTTCCCCTGAAAAGATATCCTGAATTTAGTGATTTATAATCTGAAAGTTCATCTGGATCATCACGTTTAAAAACTGATCATGTCCTCAGTGAATGCCTCTAAACTGTTTTGGGAGCCCGTTCACAGCTTTAGCTTCCACAAAGTTATAAAAATTCTAAAAAGCTTTCTGAAACAATACATTTATTTTCTTAATGATTAATTTCTTAACACTATAATAGCAAGATAAATAAAGGCCACGCTATGCTTCTCAAGCTGAAAGCTACGCTGGAGCGAAGCTTTCATTGAAGAGCAGGTAACCCTGTATTTTCTAGTAAGTGCCTTGAGGTAAGAATGCTTACATGGACTTTTTCTGCAACTGATCTCAGAGCAAAGATCCAACCAGGCAGTTGTGCTGATCACACACTTTTGACACTACTCACTAGGACTGCTTTTACACACTGATTTTGACCCACCTAGATTCTGTTTCATCCACAGTAGCCTTTCTTATTTCTTTATGGTCTGTCACATCTTTACCGTGAAATGACACCTCACTATATTTAGGTTTATATACCTTTCCTGGCCAGCAAGTTCTTTTTGATGCTGATATCCTTGTCGCAACTGCTATTTCAACATGCTTTCCCTCTAGAGGTTCTTTTCCTTTATGCACATACATTTCAGGTGTTGTTTACTGTATTTTTTTAACTACTTTTTATTTTAAAGCCAGATTTCTGCAGATATGTCACTGACTCACCTGATGTTTTCTTTAATATTATTTTTTGCTTCTCCTTACTGTCCCATCCTTAAAAAGTCCTTCCTTCAGAAAAAAGTCCTCTATCGGGCAGCCAAGCAACCTAAACCCTTCCTTCTAATATTAGTCATTGAGTCATCTCCCAGTTTATTTAATCTTCTATTTCGTACATTTTGCGTCTCTTGGGGCTGGAAAAATTCCATTAAAGACCAGATAAGCCAGTCTTTCCCAGCTGGCAGAGACATCTTTGATCCTGCTCTTGATGGAATTTTGCAGTGACGTTTTTCAGCATGAAGTAGGATTAGTGGATTCTTCTGTTCTCCCATGATTACTTTTTGTAGTTTAGGACAACGTGTATTCTTGCTCCTGCCACACCACATAGCTTTCTTTCCTCCACATCAGCTCTGATGACTTGCTCATTGACTTTTTAATGAAATCCCCAATCATCCATACATATCTGTTTTTCATGTTGTAAATATGCTTCTTCCCTTATTCCTCATCTGTTTTTTCATTATCCGTTATTTTTGGCCTTTTCTGATCTCTGTCATGACCTTCTGTATAGCGCAATTCATTGTCCTTATGACCCTGCTTATTTTCATTGCCCCCTCCTCTCTTCTTGTGGAGCTAGCTGCTCTACTTTCCCCCTTGGTGTGTCTGCCAGTTTCTTCTCTTTCTCCACCTTGATCTTTCAGTTGGCTGTCTTTTCTCTCTCTTTGTGACATGAATGACAACCTTTTTTTCTGGGTCTCTTTGTTTCAGATCCTCATTTTCTTCAAGTATCTACAATTCTTGAATCTTCCATGCTATCCTTTCTTTTCCCCCCTGTCATGTCCTTAAATCCCCTTTAAAAACTTGATTCTATGTACCCATGGCAACAGTCGCTTCAGATTCTGTGACCAAAGTAAGCGCTGAATTAATTCTGCAGTGCTTTTCTTGTTTACCATATCACATAAAAATGGGAGAGCTGAATTTTCGTATCTGATGACTCATAACTCTCCACTAGAACTGATGTTTGAGCCCTTTTTCTTAGAGCTGAGTGAACAGCTGCTAAGGAACAACTCATTTAGTGAAAGTAACCATTTTGGGTTTTTTTTTCCAACTATCGTGAAACAGAATCTGTTGGATTTTTACAAAGAGTAAATATTGAATTATTGTTTAGGACGTGCTGAGCTTTGGAATATTCCTCCCAAAACCTTTAGAGAAGAGAGCCAGCAGTGGGCAACACCTATTTGAGATGGTGAGGGAGGAAATAGGATAAACCATCTTTGCTAGCAGCCATCTGGTACTCCCACAGATACTGCCGCCTTGTGCATGAGTGATTAAAAACATGTGAAACAATGCAGTAGGTTCAGTCTGGGGGGGATGGTTTTGCAAACCCTTAACAAATGCTACTAAGAAGCTGCGAGCACCCCTCAGTCACTGAAAACGGCTGCTGAGCTTCTGCTCATCACAACATATGATTGAATGCTACGTAGATTCAGAGCACCAACTAGCATGTTAGGGAAATTACGCAGGTGTTACATATGCAACATGCACGTTATCGACTACAAAATTAGGAGTGAAATGCAGAAGTGGCGGTGATACGTAGAAGGCATACTTAAGCAGGGATGCAGGTGTATACAGGATTGATTGATCTTGTGAGATAAGGTGCTGCTGTGGTTTCTCATGTCAGTAATACTAGAAGGAAGCTGCTTATCTGATTATACAGATTGTGGAGGGGACTAGTTCTTTTAGCAGAAGACTCTCTACAAATAAGATTCATCTTGGCCATCTGTTGCCAGATGGAAGTGTTCTACTTCTGAATCACTGGCTGCAATGACATATTTAGAAAATGAATCTTTCATGGTTAGATCCACAGAACAAACTGTTTGTGATGAACCTCACATACACATACTGAGGTTATATTTTCTGTTTACTTGGCCTTAAGTTATAGTATGGCTATATACTCCTGTGAACATATTGTTACTTAGTTGATAGCAAATCCTGCAGTTCACACCCACCCTTTGTGAGGTATCTCAGTTGCCTGAATAAGAAGTACATAATTTATCACTAAAAAATGAAAACACGACTTAGAGGTCCTCAATTTTATTAATTGAAATACTTAGAGTATTTCAATTTTATTTTGGAATCTTTGAATTTTTTTGAGGAGTCTGTAGGATTTAGTACATGTACTTAGGTGACCCTTGTGGGCAGTGTTTTGGTGTTCAGGCAGGCCCAGAACACAGTCAGTTGACTCATAGACCTTCACTTACAGGTCTGTACTTAAATTTCCCCTGTGGAAAAAAATCACTTTTTTTCTTTAAGATATTTACTGTGATTTTTTTAGTGAACAGAGATTAAGAAGAAGAAAATAAACAATACACAAGCTGAGAACTTTACAATTATGCAGTAAAATTTTAATTCATTAATGTTTTAATGAAGTATGAAGATGATTATCATGCTTAAGTTCTTTGAAGTTTAATTGTGGCTTTTTACACATATTATTATGCACAAATTAGGTCTTACGCATAAGCTGAGAACTGTCAGTAAATTTTATCTAAGCAGAAATAATGCCAAGTTTTAGTCTTACATGAGCCGAAATGAACTGAGTTTATTTGGCTAAAAGGAAATAGAACAAGTGAGTGGAATCTGAAGAAATAGCATATAGAGATTGATACATGATAGCCTCCAACAAATTTGTCTAAATGAGAAATAATTGATAAACAGATTGTTGCAGTGCCATAGAGACTCTCGCATTGGTGACATGGTGTACCTCTTTGATTTTGAAAAAGTAGAACCATACCCACTCCCATCTGTAGTTGCATCATGTGTTTTTGGCAATACCAAATTTGCTTAGATAATCCCATGGAGAAAGCACTTAACATATTTTAAGGTACAGTTTAAAGAAAAACAGCAGCTAAAGGCTGGGAAGAAAACCTTTACTCTGTGTTCAGCCCGGCTTCCCAAAAGTCACCATCTGCAGATCAACAGTTCAATACAACTTGAGATGCAGCTATTATTAAATACAAATTAATTTTGATGTGCGTGTGACTGTAGTGACTTCTGCTTCTTCTTTGTACATACTTTTGGTGAAGATTAAAGCAGTTGATTTTTTTCTGGCAAAAATATTTAGAAATAGAGAATTTCGTAGGCTGGCATGTGAGCTATCTTTTAATTAACACAAGGTGAAATTGATCCTTGTAACAGAAACAATGCGTGATATTTACATCTATTCAAAACTAATCAACATAACTCAAAATCTGGATATTTGGCAATAATGAGAATTAAAAAATCAGGAAAGAAATGCCAATACTGAATAAATTTGAGGAAATCACTACATAACCTCACTTACTCTGTTATTATTTTATTCTAGTAATACTGTTAAGGAGACCCACAGAAAGCGTGTTAATCAGCTGGATAAGTTTTAACAGCAGCTGTTTCATATCTGATTCCAAATGAGGCTATATGACAGATAGGTTAATGTCCATCTCTTACAGTGGGCTGACTCCATGTCCATCATTGGTAGTGGCTGTGGAAAAGTCCCAGAGTGGAAATAAGCAAATGTCCCTGCAGATCCTATATGGCAAACTGGAAAGTGATTGGAGAAAGTGTGGCAGTCCATAAATTACTTCAGGGACCCTAAATACTCAAGAGAGCATTGAGGGAGCCAATGAATTGTGGGACAAAAGTTGCATATCATATGTAGGTACAATCATGGATGCATCAAGCAGGCTTGACTCACCCACCACCACCACAGCACTACCAACCTTGACTGGCTCTTGGCAGTGGTAATTCTAGTGTCATCAATGTGCAACTGAAAAAAAAGTTTAAATTCACATAATTATGTTTTATTTGTGAGTTATTTATTCAGAACTTTTAGAACTCAAGACTTCCTTACGTTGGGCTCAAAACAGACCTGATGTCGCATGGCCTGTGTCATTCATACCTCACTGGCCATTGATAATACACAGAGAGCTGCAGCTCATTTTGCCTTGCCTGGTAAAACCAGGCTGCGGAGCAAGCTGCAGACTAAGGCTGCCTGTTTAAAACATTCCATATTTGAATATTTTGATTCTAAAACAGAGAGAAAATGAAGACAATGAGCTGTTCCAAGATCTATATGGGGAATTATTCCAGACAGTAACACTATACTATTTTAGTGAGTATCTTTGCAAAGATTCCCACAATCAGCAGCTGACTGCAGGAAGGTGTCTTTGTAGGTACCTTCCGAGTGACAAGGGCCTCCTGTTACCATGGTAGAGGGACATGTCACATCTGTGTTGCATGGGATTTCATGTCAGCACCAGGATTTTGCTCCTTCACTCCAGTGGGGCCTTTTTTTTTTTAAGTACAAAGCTATAGGATTAAGATTTGCCTTGATTTCACAAATGAAGTAATTTTATGAAATGCTTTTATTGGTTAATCCCATATTAATTTGCCTGCTTGCAAAACAAGGGCGTTCTTCCCTCATCTTCTTAATGTAAAAATGACCTTGTTATTTCTGATAATGCAGCTTGTTGGACAAAACTTAATCCTGTCACTACAAACATAATCCAGTGAATCCTCTTCTTGCTGATAACACTTTTTACTATTTGAACTCCTGTGGGAGCTTTTGATTTGGTGTTTGACAGACTTCCAGGTCCTCCTAATGTTAATCTTCAGATAATGAGTAATCTAAGAAAGAGAGGGATATAGTTTCTCTGGTTCCTAGCTTTCATCTTTCATGGTAATAAGATTGTCTCTCGATACTGTTTCTGTTTTACAGTTTTTTAAAAACTCGTTTTATTTAATTTCAAGACAGGAGAGCACAGTTTAGCTCTCAATATCATCACAAATGTACACCCATCAGAACGCCAACAGAGAATGAAGAAACAGGAGACATTTGTGCACTATACATGGAAATCACTGGGGAAAATACTGTGATGGTGTACGTTGCACTGCCTCCAATCTGCTGATAACATTCTCTTCCAAATTTCATTTACTCTTCACCTAGATGTTGCTGTCCATTGCCAGTCACTGACAGCCCAGCAGAAGCTATAGGGACCTGGCTGGCAATGGATTAAAACACTTGTGAGGTAGAAGGTT
>NW_009648332.1:17142696-17168110 GCF_000708025.1 Charadrius vociferus | reverse complement strand
TGAGTTCATTACTAAGGTTCGCCAGTAAGTGGCATTCATGAATTTTCAGGTAGCAAAGGCAGCCAAGAGTGCTTTTTCCTGCTCTCATCAGGGTAGTTTGGAATTGTTCTTCTCTTGTGTGGCTCTCAGCTGATAGCAACCTATTCCTGCACAGTTTAGATTTCATTGGCTTCACACTTTGCTTTTGAATATACATAAAAATGTTGACTTTGATCTGTATGATCTCTGTCCAGTTATCTTAAATAGTAATTTCTCCCCCAGCATCTTTGTCATCTGTATGAGCTATGTTACTTATGTTCATTTTTGCTGTTACGTACATGAGAGATACATTCTCTCTCCTATTGGGGAGAATTGGCTCTTGTATTTCTTTTCTTACTCTGGCAGATCTGGAGCCTGAAAGGATCATCATTCCTGTTTTTTCAGTTTGCAGTATTTTTATAGGAGAAAAGCAATTTGGAAAAAAATGTCACATATTTGGCTGAGAACAAACTCCCTAGAATTTTACTGTTGAAAAAGGTGTAGACATTAGCGTACAAAATTTTCCATTTTATCACTCCTATCTGAAGATGAGTTCTTTGATATTCTGTAGTTTGGTTTGATATTCAGATTACATTAGATACCAGGCTCATCTCTATTCTGTCAGTTATTCAAGCTCATTTGCTGCTCATAGCGTTGCAGTTGGCTTCCCATTGCTTTGTTTGTCCTCTGTCCTCATACCCCAAGATCAACGCTAATATCAGCATCAGGAAAAAGGGGCTTTTAATTACTGCAGCACCAAAGCTTAAAATGTAAGAGAAATCCCCTTGGAGCAAGAAGAAGAATAGTGTGAAAATGTGGAAAACCTAATGAACTCTGTTCTTCTGAAGATTGTTCTGAATATACATTTCAGTATTTTCACCATTAATATGGTTCAGTTTATTACAATATTTTTCTCTGATTATTTTTGTCAGCCTTAGAGAGGCTAAAAAAATCAGCTAAAGCTGATTTTTGTCAGCTTTAGATCATGTAAGAATTCTTTCTGATATAAGAACAGAGACTTCGTTATCTGTGAAAGCCTGAGTAGAGTGTGAAAAAGCAGCTGTCTCTGTGCGTGTGCATGGAACAGAGAGGTAGCCGGAACATAGGTAAAAATAAAAAGGGAAATCTTCACTAACAGTATTTTCCATGAGTAAAGTATCAACTACTGTAAAAAATAACTTTTAAAAGTGTTGGGTTTTTTTCCAAATGAAATTCAGCTGTGACAAGAGCTATAAATTTAAGGTTTAAGTACGAAACTCCTCAAATTTGCACTGTAACTATAATCCTCGTGTAGCTGGATGTTAGGGCTGTGCCTTTGTGCTCATCAAGGCAAGTCCACTGGGTGGTGCAGGAACTCTCAGTCTGGCCATCTGCAGAGACAGCATAGCAGACAATTCGAAACAATTGACTAACTTGAGACAAAGCGGTTGAATCTTCAGCCACCTTCACAGCTAAATGTTTGACTAATTGGTACAGAAACTATCTAGATGGGAATTTTGGACTGTCCTGAAGGCTTCCCCAGGCAGCTGCTGCCATACCCAGACCAATCTGTGTGTTTCAATGTGTTGATTATCAACCCAGGTGGAGAATCTGGACCTTCCAGGGACTCCCCAGCTGGTTCATCTTGGAAAATTGATCAAGCTGTATATAGATATCCTTTAGCCCACAAACTCTAAGCTTTCATGCTTTACATTCATGGAGCACGTTTGCCCTCCTTATGAATAGATACTGATGATAAATAGATACAAATTACACAAATGATAGATATAAATGTCAGTATCTCAGAGGAGAGTATCTTTATTGTTTTTCTTCATCTTTTTCTTCATTAAAATGCCATCATCATCTCCATTCTCCATTATCTTTATGAAGAATACATAGATTTGGCACATAAAAACGGTTTCCTATCATGAAGATTTGTTTTCTTCATAGCACAGTGACCTTATTTTCCTGTTTTCTTGACAAATTCAACATTCCCCAGACGCATTTTCTGTTTACCTTCTGGCAAGCCACTCCAATTTTACCACACTGGGGAGCATAAGTGCTAGAGATAGTTCTAGTGTGCTTTATTTGCATTTTAGTAGATTTTTTTTAGTTCAGAGCATATCTTAACATCTCCTGAATTATTGATAAGTATTTTTTCCTTAGTGTAGGTGAACTTCACCCATAAATGGAAAGAGGCAAATTAAATAGAATATGCCATTTGTATTTCTAGCTGAATCCTAAGTTTCAGGGAGACCTGTGATGGACCAGAGATCTTGTAATGATACAGTAGTGTCTTAGATCTACTTGGCACTTGTATAACAAGTTATGGAAGATGGGCAGCACCAGGGTCTCAAATTGCCTTCACACTGGCTTTCACCAAAAAAGGGACATGCCAGAAGACAGTCATACACAGGACAACTGTGGGTAATACAAGTAGTAAAATAGTGAGAAGATTAGGGGACTCCCTTTCAGAACTAAGGATATTTGATTTCATTTTGTGGCTCTGGCAGAAATGTGGTATTAAGTAAATCACTTGAAGTCATATTCAAGCTGTGAGCCCAAATGCTTCCTCTTCTGTTTCTGAGTAATGTTGGAAGTGCTTAAACTCTAGACATCTTACTTTTTTACATTAAAAATTGGTCAGAGTTTCCCAGAGCTCATTGCTGATGTCACATCCAAAGAAGAGGTCTCCCTGTGAAGTTGAAGTACCTGAGCCAGTAGGCATGCCTAGAAATCACCTATAGAATTGATTTCCAGGCAAAATGCAGGGCAGTGACTACTTTTTGTAAAAACATTCTGCTTTTTTGTAAAAGCATTATGCTGTTTTGGCCATGGTCAAACTCCCACCCCTTTACACAGTAGCTAAAAGTTTCCAAAAAACACTCTGGAAACACGAATGCAATTCTCTCATGGCGAGGAGAGGTGCTGAGGCTTCTTGTAAATTGAATGAATCTTGATCCAAATGGGATAAGAAACACTGAGAGCATGTTTGCGACAACTGGATAAATTGAGCATGTTCAGCCCACAGCTGCCAAGTGTGAGATTCACCTGTGGCTCATAATGAGCCACCATCCAGAGCTGCAGCCACTCAGTCAAATGCTGTTGTCCAGAGCTCCTCCTGGAGGTGTGTGCTTGCAGTCTTTCTTCCAAAAACAAGGAGCACAGATGTGAACATGACTCCCTAGTCTAGCAGTGAGGCAGACTGGTGATGACATGTGGCAGGGGTAGGCTTGTCTGGAGAGTGAGCTTGTAGGCTGCTGTTAGGCATATCCCCAGAACAGCAGCTGGAGGGAGGCAGACTGCCTAATGCATACAGTGGGGTGCTGCCAGAGAAACTGTTTCATAGGCTGCCTAGTAACTAGTTACATGAAAAGACTTTGTGTTACTAAAACAGAACTAGTTCTTTACCAAGAGCTATTTATAGGGATGCTTGTAGCATTTCAGCTGTGCCCTCACAGATGGCTTCTTGATGCCTCATTCAGGCTCACTCATTTTCCTCCTATGCAACTCATAGTAGCAACCTCTGGAAAGGAAATTTCACATATAGTATGTGTTTCTCATGTGTAAAGGGCGTTCCGGTCTTCAGCCGGTGTCCATCTCCGTGTTACAGAAAGGGAAATTCTGGGACACACCTCAGGCTCTACAATTTCATCCTCATTTTGGTGCACTGAGAGCTTTAGGCATTGGCAGACACCCATCTGCAGTACTTACAAAACATTAACAAGAATATGTCTCTCCTTTGGTGCTATGCTGGAGACGGGGAATCTTAGGCCCTTTTTGATCTTGAGGTAACAGCTGAAGAGCGACCATGTACTGGTCCTTAATGCTCAGAGCTTGTTCTTTTTTCTTCAATGTACTGTTAGCTCTCAATAAATAATAAATAACTGCTATGTTGGTGTCTCTTTAATGAGCTGAGCCTATAGTCCCAATGTGCACTAGCTGTGCATGCACTTCTCCATATGCAATATTAATGGTTATATTATGTAACCGTATAACGGAGCGTCAAGGAGTCTCTGGGACTCTTTTGCCTCAGTGAGGATTTGAATGGAAAATGAACAGCAGAGTTTGGCCCTGGATGCGTGCAAGTAAATTGATCAACAGCAGAGCCACCATTTTCTATTTGCTTGATAAATAAGTTCAGCCTTTGACAATCTGAGAGAGATTTCAAGAACATATACCATACTGCTTGCCTATGAAGCATTTTCTTGTTCATTGCTGTGGATAAACACAAGCTGAATGCAGATGACCACTGCTGTGTTTGATAGCACCAAAGACCGGGCTAAAATGCCCAGAGTGACAGGGTGCCAGCTGAAAAGCTCATAGGTCCCAGGGAGAGCCCAGCTGGTGCATGCACAAGTCTCACTGAACAGAGCAGCAGCTCTGTTTCCACATTTCTACTAACTGTCTCAGAAGGGGAGGGAGGCACAGTGTCAGACTCCCTCAGCCACCTTCGCAAAGGAATGAGAGCATCAAAGATGCTCAGTGCATTGCTAGGAGCCAGGCTGCACACACACATAGCAGAGTTTGTTTTTTCCGATATTGCTTGGAAGCATCTGCTTTATCTTCTCTTTAGTGTGCTGCCTCCTGGACTGTTCACCCCCAAGCCCTGTATGAAATATGCACATGCACAGACAGGGCATGGGAGGGAGAAAGAGTCAGCTGCAGCTTACTAAAGCATCAGGGGAAGAAAGGGAATCAAAGATGGACTTGGGAGGCCATGGAAGAGAGACAGAAGGAGATGCAAGGTGGTGGAAGATGTGCTACATGAGAGAAGCTGAGTGAGGAAAAGGATAGACTGGAGGGGGAACACAGGGAGACCGGAAGGAGAGAATATAAAAAAAGAGTGAATGGTGAGACAGAAATGAAGAACAGTAAAGGGCACAGTTGAGAAAAACAGAAGATAACTAAAGGACTATTTCAGTGTCTTTTAGGAAGAGCCTAGAGAGAAGCTTTTAAAACTAGAGTTTTAGAAATTAAAGAAAAGCAATAGTGTTGGGGGTTTCTTAAGGAAGAAGAGAACAATCTAGAGGAGCTGCCCAGCATTTTGAAGTTTTCTAATTCTTGAAGATGCTGGCTTCTCTGGAGATTTTAGCCAATTTACCATTCCAGTGATGGGCTGATTCCTAGGATCATTACATCCACAGTGTGTTGTTTTCTGCTCTTCTTTTCCTATGGCAGAGATTAGTAGTACATTTTTTTCTTCCAGGTGGTTATTGCTTTTTTGGTTGGTTTTATTTTTAAAAACATATCTTAATTTTCTTACAAGGCAGTAGGAAAGTTTTTGTAGCTGTGGTGTTGAGAATAAATATTCTGTGAATCCTTCAGAACTAGAAATCTGCTGTACTGTGATTGCAAGACATGACTTCCCAGCTTGGTAGTTCCTTCTAGTCCTGTGTTCCCATGCTTCTGTAGAAGCCTGGTAGATTAGAATTTTAGTTTTGAAAACTTCTAAGCCTTCAACTAATGCCTCTTCAGCAAAGCCCTCTAGTATAAACTTTAAGAACATGCTTAAGTTTCTTTGAAGTCACTAGAATTAGAAAAGCTCTGTTGAAAAGAGATAAAGGATTTCTTTTGTTGAAGTATGCAGAGATATAATTAAAACGGTTTTAAGTACAAATCTTTGTATAGATACTGTTGTTTGGAACAATAATGGCTGGAATCTATTAATAAAACAGTAAAATCTAAATTAACTTGAAGCTCTTTCATACTGGAATGAAGGCGTGCACATGAACAGTCCTCTTCCCTGTTGTAGTTCCTTGTGTTTTAAGCAGGCCTTTTATAGATTGCTGTGGGCACATTATTCCAAACAAGGCTAGCTTCTTAAAGATGGACACAATATACTTTTTTTCCTTCACAGGTGATCATGATTTCAAACAGCAGGCATCAGTCTCAGAGAAGCTATATGATGTTGCCATGCTTCATATTAGTTGAGGTAAGAAAATACTGCAGATACATTGCTAAGTTCTTGGGTGTATTTTTTAAGAAAATATGCTCAGCAGCAACACATTTATATTTTACCAACATATTTATGTTTATCTCAACGTGGACTGCTATCTGCTAGTTGGCAATTGCTTATGGCAGCTGTGAATAAAATGTCTGTCCCCAGTTCTTTCATGAGAGGGAATGAAGGGGGATCCCTATGCCTGCGATTTAATTTTAAGTGGATGTGATGTTTTGAAGTGCCAGAATCTAGGAGAGTGAAGTACCTCTAAGCTGGACCCATATAGATATTGGTGGTTAAATCTTGATAATAATACTCCATCAATCTAGAATTCTTTTTGTTCATCAGTCTTAAACCACCTTATGTTTGAGAGTAAATATCATTATTTTAATTTTAAAGATAGGGAGCAGTGGAACAGAAGTTACTTTAGTTGCTCAATGTTGTTCAGTGTGTCAGGAATAGGAGACATTTTGGAATGATGCATATTGAGTAACTTCAGCACCATCTAAAACAGTTTGCATTTTTTTTTTGCTTTTATTTTTGTGACTATTCTTACTGAGGCACTATAAACAACTCCTTTTCTTTCCTCTGATACTTGTAAATCATGCTCATAGCAGAACTGACCCCAGTTATGTCTGCCCTGCAGTGGAGCTGGAGTTGCAGCATGTCATAGATCCATTTGGCTCTATTTGCTCTGACTTTAAGGTGGCTCGCTTCCGCCCCACCATGAACTCAGCAGAACTTGTCACCTGCAGGGATTTCAGAGTGCCTGGCTGCTGTGGCTATATCCCCACTGTCAACCTAATTATGCTAAAGCTAGCTTAGGCAGGGTTCGATCCAGAGGGGTATGGATAAGGATGCTGCACAGCCATAGCTGTGTGTGTGGCCAGGGGCACATTCATTGCACTCGAGTGTGTGAGGATAGCAGGTACAGCCCCTTAGTCCCTGCCGTAAATCTTCTGCTAGCATTTAGGAGTTGGTGCACTACATTGCAATCACGCGAGGTCTGTGATGCGAAAATGTCCCATTTCTGGTTAGGTGCAAGCCCACTTCTAGAGAATGGACCAAACTATATTGCAATAAACAAATATATATAATGATGTATATCTTGTGGAACCCAATAAATTATTGGTGTGAAGGCAAACATAACTTCAAAGGGCAGGTTTTACACTGGTAACTCAGTTTAGGGTAGCTGTGCCCATTTATATCAGCAGAGGTTTTGTTCCCATTTCTCTTAAGGCATTTCTACATCCAAAACATTTGGATCATGTATAAAACTCAGGCACCATTTTGCTTATCTTTTAATGCATGCTAATTATATTGAAAAATCCTGATGGTTCTTCCAGGATTGCCAGCTGATTTGGTATGAGGGAGCCTGAGGGATATGATTAAGCTGTATTTTGAGCACAATCTTTCCTGACTTACTTGTGCACACTGGTATCATTGGATTCTGTGGACTGCAGTTCAAAGTAGAACATCTTCAGATAAACATTGCTCAGGCTGAGGGAGAGTGGGGATTTGCATTCAATTTTCTGCTCAGCCACAGACTTCCTGGGCTGTATCGAACTTGCCACTTGGGCCTTACTGCAGAGGCAATTGGGCATTGTTATGCCTGGATTTTAGGCAATCTGTTTGGTAGCAGTTGTTCCGGGGTTTCAGTGGTGCTTAATATTGGACTTCAGAAGTAAAAGTTGAGGAGCGTTAAGATTCCCCTGTGGATCTACTTCGTAGACTTTCTGTGTCTTAGTACCCATCTCCTTACCTCACACTGGTATTGGGAAACCAGTGCTTTGGTTGCCGTAGGACGCTTAGATGCTTCTGTGATACTTTTAGAGACATCTGATAAATGGAGAGTGGGGGATGTCATAAATTGAGGGAGAATATAGCAATATGGCAAGGAAAAGTTTTTTGTGGTGTAAACATTATGACTTAAGTGACCTTTCCTGAAGAAATTTTCATCCTCCATGGAGTCTTTCTTCTTTGCCTTTTAAATTACAGTGGGGTTTTTTTATCAGCATATTTTGGAAGTTGCTTTCATGTGGATAGAAAATTGCTTCATTGTCTAGCATTATTTCTGTCACATCATTTCAGCTAGTTTTGTAACTTGGCAATTTATATTCACTGTTTTCAAGTAATGTTTGTGATCTACTGTGACACAAATCACTGCAGATCCACTGGCTTTTCTTGCTTGTGCTATGTCACACTGAGACAGCATCAAGATGTATGCCCTCTGTATCATCAAATCTAATGGCATTAGGGGATCCAAAACTCTGATGATGTCGTGATACTATTATATAAATTTATGTCGCGGAAGTTATTAGGGAGATGATACAGAGCAGCTAGAGCTGTAGATGGGGATCAGGAGACACGATTTATATTCCTGAATGTTGGGGGGAATCGCTTAGCCTTATTCAACTTCTGGCTCATTATTTGTAAAATCTGACTAACAGTTCTACAGTCACATTTGATAAGATACACAGATCTGTTGTAGCAGTATTGTATTCTATAATCACTTGTTATTATCATAGTTCTCCAGGATCAAAAGGTGATCCAAATGTAACAGCTGTAATTTTTTTTTTTTTTTAAAGCAACTGGATAAGAGAAGTATGCAATATTTGAGCACTTGGGTTTAGATATTCGGGTCATGAAAAGTTCTGTGAGCTTTCTCAGCCTTCCTTTAGAAGCCTCATTGTATGTTCCTCACTTCGCTAGCAGAAGAAATTAGTCTACTTAGGCTGCAGCTGGAGAGCAAAAGAAGGCATCAGGTAAGAGTTCAAGTATCTGCAGGTATACAGCCACAAAGCCAAGTCCTCTGTACTGATAAAAGGGAATAGAATCCATGAGATGGCAGTAGTGGTGACTGTTGTTTGGTGGTCGTTGCCTGTAGGGACCTGACGTGTCTGCTAAGTTTATAGGACTGGGCTATCTGCCAGAGAAACTGTTTATTTGGAGAGGCACAGTAGTAACTAAGTGGCTGTGTGAGGCTTTCCCAGCCTGCATTTCAAGAGTTTATTTTTCATGGGACACAGAAATAAATCCACTTTCCTGAAAATCTGTCAGCCTTTATTGACTTGAGTATTAGAGTATTAGAGCATTTGAGCAGACATAAATGGGATACAGGGTATGACACAGGACTCTGCTCAAAGTCCTAGCTTGCTTCTCAGAGAAGCGTGCCTGAGCTGCTGTTGCTCTCCATGCCACTGATGTCCTGGCAGCACTTTCTCCTGAGCTCTACAGCAGCCGGGAAGCAGGGGCTTAGACCTCAGCCAGGGCTCGGCCTGGCACTCCTGGCTGGCAGGTAAGCAGGGGCAGCACAGTGCGGGGCAGCACAGATAAAGCTACATGAAGGTCAGCAAGTGCCTTAGCCCTGGAAGGAGATGTGAGGGTACTTGTTGGAAGTTACAGCAGGGAGTAGTTACATACGTGTTAGTCAGGTTCTATTTCACTCCCTTCAGAAAAATATGACTTCTTCATGAGTAGCCTGCAGGTGAGGAGCAAAAGAAAAGGGGGAGATCCGAGTGATTTACGTTAGGGGAATGCTAAAAGTAGTTTCTCTCTTGCAACAAGGCAGAATAGGGTTTTCTGCACTTAGAGTTTGCTCCCATGCATAGACTCAACACTGCTACGCAATGATGTTACATCAGGAGGTAATTTATTTGGTGAATCTAGTCTCTGTGCTCTTGGCCTTTCTAGAAAGTACTACTTTCTAGGGGTGGAATATTTTTTTCCTAACTTATTTCTAACCATCAGAGAAAAATTATCTAAACAGATAAGATGTACAGACGCTTTCAGTGATAAGAAAATCAGTGTCTCTGTAGACTTTGTTTTTCTGGTGATACTAAGCTCTACACCTTTCAGAATGCCAGCTTTTCTCTACAGAACAGTCTTGTAAGCTACTACAGTCAACCTTTCCAAAAAACCTCTGTCCTCTTCAACTCACAAATAATAGAAAAGATGCACCTGGGTATTCTGTCATCTGCTCCAGATACTTTCATTAGTCTAATTCAGAGAGATGAACCTCTTTTTGTCTGTTGATCCTAGTGGATGGAACTAGGAGTTTGTATCTGACTGTCCAAGCCGCAGGAAAAAATGGAAATTCTATACAACTTTGAAAGCTCAAAAACTGAATCTGCATGGCAGAACTTGAGCTTTTCAAACATCTGCTATATGCTATTGCTGTTCAAGAGATTCTGCTGGTTCAAGGCATCATTTATGCAGTCTTTTTTGTACTTGGTTTTCTATATCAGACATTGAACTCTTACGGTATGTGGTTGCACTCGTTTATTTATTGTTTTCCTGCTAGAACCTTTTCCATTAAAGAAATTAATGTAAGCATCAGGTTTTGAGATCAAAGCCATGCGATATCAGAAGTTAGTTTCTCCAGCAGTACTAACTCATGCAGCTATTATGACAGACCGTAAGTTTAGATTCCAAAGGCCAGTTTTTGCAGAGTATTGTTGAATTTTTCTTTGACCTAAGTTTTCCCTACGTTGTCCGTTCTTATGCAAAATCTAATTTATTTCTGCCTTCTCTGAGTTGTTTTAACTTACTTGTTGTTTAGTGAAGGATCTTTTTCTAATATGTATGTTGAAAACAGCTGTCCAGGTAACAGTTGTGAGGTAAGCTTAGCTATCTCTCGTTGATGGAGATACTGTAGACATGACAGTTAGCTGTCGAAAATGCCTGCTGGACTCAGGCTGAACTACCCTAAATCTACCTGTACTAATCTTGTAGCTACTTAGTACCACCAGGTGCAAACTTTTGCTAATCTTGTGCACTTTTGCAATTTTAGGCTTTGGCATTCTTCTATGAAAAGCATTAAGTGATACTATTTAAACAATCTGTTCTATCTTTTTTTTTTTTTCTAGTTTTCTATTTTTTTTTTCCATTTGTACATATAAATATATTCACTGGAATATCTAGAGAAGGCATAATTCTTTCACCTGGTATTAATTTTTAGAAATTACTAAACTTACCTTTTTTGAATGCAGGAATTAGAATATTACTACCTCTGGCAGTGGGCAGATCCACTAATATATGTACCTGTGAGAATATTGACTTCTGTCTACTTCAGATACTTCAGAGTTACATTCATCAGTTACTGTCCTGGTTTGAGTGACACAGGACTAATTTCTCTTTTAATGCTTGGGAAAACGGCACTTTTAGAAAGTTCTAGCGTCTGAATTTGTGAAAATATTTACTTTATAGCCAGCTATGGCATGTGGGTTTCAAGGTCTCAGTGTTTTTGAGTTAGTCAGGTGCAGGGATGAGGAGTAAGACCCGGGCACTTGACCCAAGCTGGCCAACAGGATTATTTCATACCATGAACATCACATCCAATATAAATTAGAAAGTTTGCTACAGAGTTCTCTCTTCTATGATGGCTGTGATCCCAAGAACTTCTTGCCCTAGTGCCGGACCCTTGAGGCCTTCCCTTCCTCCTGAAGCCATAGCACTTGCAGTGTCTGACATTTGCTGTTCACTGCTGGGAGTGCTTCCTACGGATAGAATTGGCCGAGTATAATCTTTATATATTTTATATTGGTATCAGGATCAATATTGGTTCTTTAGTGTTATTAATGTTAATTATCTAGGCTTATTCTATTAAATCTGTTGAAATATAAACACCTGGGTTTCCTTGTTTTTTCCCCCCATTCCCCTTCCCAGGTGGGGAGGGGTCATCAGGTGATAGAATAATTGTCTAAATGACAATACATTGTTGTGGGTTTCTCAAATCATAACAGCTACCTATTTAAATTTTGTGAAAATTTACCTTAATATGCAAGGGACTTCTGATTTCTTAGCACAGAGCTCTGAACTATGCTTAACTATGCTGACAGGCTTTATCAGTTTTTAGTTTTTGTTGGGGATATGTTTTGTAGCAATACAGCAATGGCTTTCTTTCATGCTTCTCAGGAGACCCTGGCTGACATTTATCTCTGCCTTGGTCATGCATTCTGCAGAGCTCTTTATGCAATTTATTCTTCATTGAATTGTGAGCTTTCTCATAGCTGAGAAGCAAGATGACTCAGACAATTTACAGCTGATTCAACAGTAGGAGGTCAATCTAAGTTTCTTCTTTACCTTTTGGTTTCTAAGGTTTTATTTTCTGCCTAAGAAGGACATTATTTATAATATCTCTTTTGTGTAATTTTCTCAGCCTACCATTTTCTTCTCTCTTTTTCTGTTTCCAGTATCAAAGTAGCTTGTCAACAGTCTTAAATCTAGCCAGTAGGGCATTTAGCAGAGGATGCAGGAACTAGTTGCACATGAATGACTGAACTGCAGTTGTGTGAATTTGTGGTGATGCTGGAAAGCCAACAAGGAAGTAAGTAAAAAGCATTTCACATCTCTCATCAAAATAGCCAGCCTTCAAAATCACAACTTATCAAACAATCTTTATTTTAATTTATAACTCTCAAAATATATTTTTTCTATAAATCTAGATATATATATATTTTTTAATGTACCTTAAAGATTAATGTACCTTTCACTGAAGTGAAACACTAGTGTGTGAGCCGACTCAGGCAGGATGCAGGAACAACCACAAAACCACGGATGAATGACAAAGAACAAATTTAATCTCAATACCTCACAAATCGGGGAGTCTCTGAAGCAACACCTGGGCAGAGGGACATGAGCAGAGCATGCAGGCACTGCAGAGTGGGAGAAAGTCCTTGTTAGCAGGGACGCGTGACCTCTGACTTGCTGTTCTCACCTGCTTTTCAAGGGTTCAAACAGGTGTAGTTTTCCACTGTGCTTTGTTCTTCTTCAACAACAAGGCAGTGATCTGGTGTGCTAGATAAGGTGTCCCTGAGTCCATCCCAGGCTTACATTATCTAAATGTGGATGTTCTACTTGTGAGCACATAAGGCTGAACAACAATTAGTGTGATATATGTGTTGTCCAGCACCCCAGGTGCAAGTCACAGGCATGTTTACAATCCTCCTCGCCAATCTTCCATTACTTTCCCACAAAGATATGCATACTGGAGTCTGCTCTTAGATGATAGAGTTAGAGTGTGGTTTCTGCTTCTATGAAGTATATTTGGTGGTGTTTGTTTATTTGTGTATTTATTCCCATTCCAAGACTTGTAATCCCTTTAGGCATGGAGTAAGATGCCTGCTAACTTTTTTCTTCAATGTGAAATGAAACAGCACATGAACAGGGAAGTGCAATATTAAAATGTCATGCAGATTTGTTTCTAATAATACTGTTATATATTGTTGACCTCTTCTCCATGAATTAGCTCTTCAGGTTCTGCATAGCCACTTGAATGCAAAATGTAGGTCCTGAAAGGAATTACAGAAAGTATAAAGATTATGATAGCAGTTCTACCATAATAATAATAACAACAAACCCAACAATAATTTAAAAATATATCCAGCTGTTTTTTTCAATTATGTTGTAAGAAAATGAAAACTGTTTTAAAGCAGTGCAGTGCTTTAAATACCATAGATAAATGCAAAATACCGGGACAGGATCAAATACACACAGTCTTTGATGTGATTGAAGTTATACAGAGATTTAATAGGAAAACTAAAATAAATAAATAAATTGTAGCTGAAAACCTTATTCCATAGCTTTCAGTGACTTTGGCTGTCTGTGGATTGCTGTTCCTTCAATTACAAGTAGCCCTTTGACTCATATTGACTTAGGGAAAAAATATTTTTGGCTGTCCTGTGTATTTCTTGGAGCATCTGAACTGGGGGAGGTGACTGGTTTTTTCTAATCTTGCATTCTATTAACTACTCCTGGCTTATGACTTCAGATACAAATGCAATCCTAACAGGTGGCACAAGGAAGTTGCTTTAGGGAAATACATGGGCTTTGAAGTAGAAGTGAATTGCTTAGGCAGTCTTTGTCATTAACTTGTCCAGAATGTACTGAGATCATCTTACAAAGCCATTGTCATGACTGACTGTCCTCTAACCCCATTCCAAAAACAGAAAAAAAAAATCATTGGTCCTTGTAAAATCTTGCTGAATTTGAGGTACCGATCATTGGACAAAGAGCATGGAGGGAAATATATCTCTAGAAACTGCATGCGAGTCTGCTGTTCTAATAGATTGTTCTCTTCCTTTGTGAAAATAGAGAAGTTTACCTGCTCAGAATCTGAGCGTTCTGAATGTTATTGCCATATATATTGACTTAATGCACTGTTCATTTAAATGGCTTTTAGATAGAAATTACCTTACATGAAAGTAATTCTTTCACAGTTCTTTTCAGTTGCTAATTTCTGTAATTCATTTTAGTAATGCTTCACAATGAAAAATATATGTGCCACAATATATATCTGTTCTGTCATTGCTAGATAGGAGTAGTCCCCTGTTGGAAACAGTCACCAGGGGGGCTCTGGCTATCTGTGTAGTGTTTTACTTTCAAGAACAGCAACACATTTTATTTGACAATGCTCTGAAAAATTAAACTTCCAACCATATCTAACAGGATGATAAATATTCAGAGAGAAGAGGATTTCAACACTAATCATTCACGGAGAGCAATGCAACCGAGAGAGAAAGAACTGATGCTGATGAAAAGCACTAATTGTGCTAATGAAACTTTTTAATGTCTTCTACTGACAAGGCAAGCATTGGAAAGCTGCTGCTTCATTGAAATGGATAGAGCATAGTAATTCAATGAATGTTCTTTATTTGTAACGTAATCTTCCCAAGCAATTTCTGAGCTTAGCTCTTATACACCAGTAACACCCTAGTCAGCAATATCACTATAGCAGGTAATTGTTTAAGGACTTGCATAATAGAGAACCAGATGCAAGCAAACATCCTGTGTGTAAGGGTTGTGTCAGTCACCGCAGGCAATGCAGAAATGAGCCACCTCCTTTTCTTTATTCATTGTCACCTGCTGGTACTGAATGTGATTGTAGTAGCCAGTAACATGAAGCAGGTACTGTTTCTCCTGCTTTTCATAAGGCCTGTTTTACTTAAAAGAAATAGATCAAAGCACAAGAAGGCAGGAACAGGAGGTGCCAAGGACAGCAGGATCCAAGGGAGCTATAATCTGAGGGAAACTAATCCATGAATGAATTTTTTCTGTAATTGTCTTGAAGTCTGAAGAGGTTTCCAGAATTTTTTGCTCTTGTCTCTGATGCAATGGCTTTTCCAGCCCTGTCCATGAGAAATGCAGGGAGAAATCCAGTGAATGTGTCGTGGTTTACCTCTCCTGCTGGCTATCATAGAAGAAGGGAGGGCATCATGACTTCTGTACCTATTGGACATGAACAAGGAGTTGAACTTCCCTTTCTCCATGGGATATTTTTAGTATTCTTAGGGATATTTTTAGAGTGTGGAAGACTTTTCTAAGGACTTGTATAGGATAACTATCCCAATTGGTTTATAAGCTTTATTGCTCTGTATCACTCACACTGGAGATACTTTTCTTGAAAACTGAAATGCAAAGATTATGTAGCAGTATCTATTTGTTACATAAAACTAGTAAGATACAGTTACTGGTGCAAGATTAAATCACTGTGTATCGACATCAATGAAAATTTCTCCTTCCAAGATTTTTTTTTTCTATCTTTGGGGTAGGTTATAGTGCAAAAGCTGCTCTGCATCCCCATTTTCATTATCCTTGTTTCTGGAGTTGCTAGTTGCAAAATTATTGTAAAACAGTTGAGATATTAAGTAGAGAGTGCATGATTAAAACCTGTGTGGATGATATGCATTTTTTTGGAGTCATACATAATATACCATACATGGTTTTCCTAAACTTATCTTTGACTTTGGCTGTGTAACTAATGCCAAGGTCAGCTTGGACCAATCTGATATTGTTCCCATTTCTGTGAGATGACTTTTCTTTTTTTTTTTTTTTTTTGCAAACTGAAATTTTAAATGTTCCTAATGGAATTAAACACTGGACATTAGGATGCCTAATAAGCTAAATAATTTGCTTAAATCCAATTTGGATACTGTCCTAGTTGCTCTAGAAGCAGTAATCAGCATGCTGGATATTGGCATTGCTCTATGAAGGAAAGGTTAATGCCATAAAAATTATGTGTCCTAAGACGGTTGTATCTTTTTAGCAACTGCCCACTCCATTTCCCAAAGGTTAATTTTTGTGCCAGCTTAGTGAGAATCTGATTCTGCAGCCCTTATGTTCTGTACTCAGATCTCCTATGGATTTTAATTTCTCTAAATTAAGAGAATTCTTATGGGGGGAAAAGACCAAACACTAATAATATTTTAATGTCTCTCTATTTCTGAGGTAGTTGTACTTCATACTTACGACTTTACTACACAGCAGTCAGTTCAAAGCAAATGAGCCTTATATGCTTCTAAGAATTATAGTTTCTGGCAATGTGGAGTGTAAAAACTGCATGATGCTTTAGGGCCATAAGAGTAAAGTCACTAGGTGGTCATAACAGAAAAGAGATACTGATCTTAGTTCTGGCAGGTATCAATTATTCCTCTCCTAAAATGAATCCTGAAGATATTTTATATTCCTTGATTCTGTCCCAGTGATACGGCCTTCTTACCCTTCTACCACCTGCCACGCGTACAAAGAGCCAGGCTGCCTATGCATAATCAAGCTCCCTTCATATTGTCCTGCTGTCACGCCAGTGTACTAGCTGCCTGCCTGAGCTGTTGAGCTGCTACCTTTTAATCCTTTTTCTCTGGCAGAAGCCTACAGAATCCCCTGCGTACTGCATTTTCCCACAAGAAACCTGTAATTTCAACTTCTGATTGTGTAGCCAGCTTTGTAAATGTACCCTTGCACAAATCTCTCTCCCCACTTTTCCTTCTTTAATCATTTTTTCCCACATGATCACTTGCCACTTCTTTCTTTTAGTACAGTCAGTTGTCTGGAGTTAAGCTGGTTAGCTGGATGAATAAGGCAGCAAATGAGTAAGGATTTCCAAAAGCAGTGATCAAAGTAAAGAGCTGTGTATTAACCAAACAAGCATATATTTTGTTACATAATAATTTGACAGTGGTCCCCTATTATATCAGTGATATTCATATCCTAATATAATAATTTTTTTACCCTTTAGCCTAACAATTTGTTAAACACAGAATACTTTTAAATGAGAAGCAATCTCAAGTAAGTTAATTTAGCAAAGAGCTTGAAAGCTTTGGTTATTAATAATTCATGGCACCAGCGATAGCAAGTTACCACAAAGGATCTTCAAAAGCCAGTTTATTTATTATTTTAGTATTACTCTGACTCTTTACCTTTCCAGCTGCTCCTTGAAGTTCAGGATTCACGTCTGAAGGCAGCAAAGGCTGTTGCTATGTCCCTCAGAAGTGACTTTTCAACCGTTTAAGTTATTTCCTTCCTTGCTGCCTTCCTGAGTCTCCTGCTAAAGCTTGACGGTATACTTTTTGCCTGGGAGGCAATTACGATAAGAAATTATGACCAAGTCAAAGGGGTAGCCTCTCAGATTATTTTTTTAAGGACCAATTCTCTAAAAGGTTTTATATACCACCTTATTGGAGCCTATACGTATCAGAATGTACCTTTAGAAAGGGGAAAATTAAGGGATATTTTTGTTGCTACCAGTGTAGGTAAGTGGATGGGCAGTTTCACTTTGTACCAATTCACCAATTTAGAGGAAATACAATTTTATTTTTTAGATGTGAATTGCAATAATTGCAGTGAGTCACCTTTAGAATGGATCATAATCATTAAGACTAAAGACTGCAAATCTATGGGTCAGAGTAAATCAGAAGTAATTCAGAGAATCACAGAAAAATTTAGGTTTGAGGGGACTCCCGGCAGTCCTGTAATCCACCCATGTGTTCAGCGCAGGGATGATTTCAATTTTAGGTCAGGTTCCTTAGAGCCTTGTCAGTGAAGTTTTGAATATCTCCATGGGTGGAGATAACCTTGCTAGGAGGAAAGTGTCCGAACAGTGATGGATGGAAACGGATGCTTCCTGGAAGGATTGTTTTATAGGAATGCAGTCATTCAGAGAAATGCACTTACTAACTTGAGTGCGAGCAGGCCTCATGCCTTAGTCTTGCTCTGGGCTTAGCCTTGTAGCTGGAAGGTGTAGCATAGAGGTGGTGTTCTGCAGGAGGTGGGAGCCTCTCAAAGTGCAGAGGCATCTATCCTGCAGTGAGCATGAACAGCATGGCTTTCTGAAACAAACTAGTGTAGGAAATTCCTGTGAGGTGTGTCCTCACTGGCGTGATGATGGTGTCATTCATGGCAGTATCACAGGGCTGTATGAATGCTTTGTGTCTTTGTAGCTGACTACTTTTTGTCACTGGGCTTTAAATTTTCCTCTTTCTTGACTTTTCTTTCTTCATTGTATGCTCATGATCAAGCTACAAAAGAAAGGGCAATTTTCAGAGAAAGGATCTGTGTGAAAACATGAATGTAACAGGAATGTCTTGGTGTTGAATGGAAATGTGTGATACAGGAAATGTCTTTCCTGTAGCTCTGCGGATCGTGAATGCTGAGGGCTACACCAGGATATAGGAGAACTGGGTGCTGGGTGATGAGTATTATGAATTGGACTTTAAGTATTTTTATTACTTAAAATTTTCAAAGTAATCTAAGAAAATCATCAACTCTATTTCTAGCTTTCTTGAACAATTACCTGGTAGCAATGAATAGTGTCTGTAATTCTGTTTGGTAAATTCTGTGGCCTTTTTTTTTCCTTTTTCTCCATTGAACCACTGGCTAAAGGTATCCTGAACTTGCTCTTTCCATGCTTTTTCATCTTAATTTTATGAAGTAATGGATAATATCCAACTTGGGAATGGGATTTCAGGTGTAATGCTAATGAGAAATGTCTGGTATAATTTGTAAGAACATAAATAGTTCTACCACACAACTGTGTGTGAGGTTATCCAGCAGAAACTCTTACAGAGGATGTATTGGACTCCTGCCAGGATGAGCTGCATACATTAAATGATAACCAGAGGTGGAAGTATGCAGTGATTATGGTGCATAATTTATTATATTAGCCTATTTGTCTTTCCCTTTTGAGAGAAAGTTAGTAAGTGGGTAAATTGAATCTTATGTACAGACTTGTGCTTGAAAGTATCTTTGGAGTCATGTATACCTTACCTGTTCATGATACAATTGCTAAAGGCCAAGCTTGGTTGTGGAAAGAGATAACTGCAAGTTTTACTATGCAGCTGCCCCTGAATTGAGGAATCCTCAGTCTTGGAAGGAAAACCTCACAATTCCATGCTGAGTCCCATGCCAATGCGACAGTCTAATTTCTTTTACACACTTTTGGATGGTTTTAGCTTTCCCCTCCTCAGTATCTCAGAATATTTTATTCCACGGTCATGGAATTAGCAAAAGATAATGATGGCAAGCGTGCAGAGCTAAAAATTAGTCACACTTCTGTTTTAAGTGTGGCATTTAAAAATGAGAGGGTGGATTCATCCAGGTAGAGACCAGGCTATAAAACATCAACCCTGCAAGCAGACAGGGCGTGACTTTTCACACAAGTTTTCCTGCAAATGAACAAGGTCTCCTTCAGTTAAAACAGTAGTTTACCTCTCTCTCTCTGGTAACTTCAGCTGTTGTTCACAGATCTTTGAGCAATGTGTTTACAGTATGTGTATAAGCACTGGGGACTGCTAAAGTCCAGTTCCTATAGGCAGCTAAGATGTGGATGAGAGAATAAGTAACCACGGAAAGGTGGCTGGATGGGCTGGCCATTTCCTTCCTTCATACTTGTGTGTTTGCAGATTGATGAAAGTTTTATACTGACAACGTAGAATTTTGAGGAGTGGGCAAACCTTTTAAGTGCATCCCCTTAAAGGCAGTACAGAATATTTAGTTGATAAATTGTATTAATTAATCTCACTATTTATAATAAAAAAGGTACAAAAGAGAAGGCAAATCACAATGCAGCAAATTTCTGTATTCAAATGAGTGAAATTAATTCAGTAATACGTAAAGGAAGGTTTAGGATTGGTCTATAAAACCTTCAGGCACTGTACAAATGTCTGAACTAATTTTGGATTATGTACAAAATCAGCTGTACATATACATACAATGTACTGCACAGGGCAGGTCTGTGTGATTGTTTCTTTTCCCCACTTCACTACTGCACCACAAATAAGCTAGTGCTCTGCTTATGTCAGCTACTGTTCAGGAATCTGCTGCACCAATATTCCAAGATATCGCTGATTACCTCGGAAAGGGGATTTCTTTTATCAAAAGAAATGAAAAGAATGATTATATTCTGGGTGAATGAGATGAGGAAGTTTATTCCAAACCCCTGAGGTTACTCGTATGATTTTTATTGAACCAATTATGCCAAAGATTGCCAAGTTTACAGTCAGTTTGTATAACATCACAGTTACCAAAAATGTGTCTACCAATGAAGATAACTTCATAGCTGCGGTAATAATTTTTTAAGTGGTAGGCTTTTTCCTAAGTTTACCTTAGGTCGGATTAAATAATCATTATTTGAGCTTTCAAATATCAGTGTTTAACTTCATCTCACACTGACAAAACTGTGTTCTGTATTTTTTTATTTTGACAATATAGTGGTAGATATGCTAACACAGGCTTTAGTTTTCAAGATGTGCAGGCCTTAGGTACATGGTGTCCCTCTGGCATCCCAAATTTCTGTTCTAACCTATGCAGAACTTGCGTGCAATAATACTGTTCCTTAATTTGAAGATAGCAAGCAGTTTTAAGAAGATTAATTATCTTATTGATGTAAATACTGACTAGGCAACTAATGTGCTGTGACTGCTGCTCATTATATCAAACTCAATCATTTCATTGTTGTCTTGTCCTCCTCCTCATTTGTTTCATCTCCATCTGCTCACTCTCTCATATTCTTGCACTGCATTGTATGAGGTGTCCAGGCTTACTGGGGCAAAATGTTGTCTTCTATGGAAATAGGGTCTTGCTCTACATAATACTGCGATACAAATGCAATATTAATGCTTGTGCTGCTGCTAATTTGACTTTTCTCTCCCTGTGTGACTCTTCAAAAGTGTAATTCCTATTTTGGAGCTAGTTTAGTTATGTGCAAGTGTAAGTTAAGAGTAAAAAAACTGATAACATCTCACCAGAGCCCTTTAAAAGAAGGGTGCTAGTCTAAGCTAGTCGTCAAAGATCATTTCATTATCGTTGCAAGTGGTATCATCAGAGGCTGGTATTTCTTAGGATGGAATGAATGACATTTTCAGAGGATGATTCATCCTGCCCTAATGTAGTAGAGCTTAGTCACCTACTGGAGTTATCTCTCTCTGTGAGCTAAGACCATATGAAAAACTTAGATTTGGTGCCTAACTTGTTTGAATCATAGTGCAAGTGTTCTGGGCAAGCCCCCATTTCTGATTCTGTGCTCTGCACCAACTGCTAGAAAACTATTTTTTTCTTGTATTATGATGGTCCTACAAGCATAAATTAGGACTTAAATCACTGCTGGATGAAGCATATCATTAAACAATTTAATTAAACAATGAAAATGTCCTTTTAGTTATCTCTTAACAGTATCTGTTATTAAATACAGAGGAAGAGACCATTGTACCTTGGCAGAGTAAAGCTTGCATCAAATAACTAAATATTATACAATGTTCTTCTAAAGTTTTTATGCAAGTAGATCTCTCTCCTGCTGTTTGCCAAATTAGGGGGCTTTTCCTAATTTTCTTCCTGGATAATGCCAGGAGGTCTCTAAAGGTTTTAGTTCATTCTGTCTCTTCCCTGCTGCTGTGCCATCAACACAGATGCAATATTCCCTTCAGAAAGGGCTGGTTTAGTATAGTAGTGTGGAGATGTAACAGGGAAACAGCCATGGGGTTGCCAGCTGCTGTCACTCCGATAAAGCATGAAAGAGGTAAACAGAGAGGTAAAAACAGTGGGATGATTTGATATCAATTCTTATTTTTCTTCCCATTGGGAAGGCTTTGTTGGGTTGGCTTTGTTTCTTTACTGCCTTTTGCCATAGAAATGTTTTATAACTATAAAATACTATAAAAAGTGGTGATGTAAGCACATGAGAGGTTAGTGAATTTGGTTTGGAATTGGAACTCTCTCTTTGTAATGAAGGTCATGATTTCAAATTGTTTCAAAACAGTGCAGCTAAGGTTTCTCTCTGTCTGCCCTGCTCTACATTGTGTCTCTTGAGGTGATATTTCACTTAAAATTAGGTAGCAAATGAAAAGAACAAGATAAATCTATGAGGACTATCAGGGGAACTCCTGCTCTGAGATCAGCGGCATTATTCCCAAGATAGTTAGTTTCAAAACCAGTCTGTCTGTCATCTGAGTTTCAACTGACAATTTTACCAATAGCCTTCTGAAACAAAAATTGTTGGTTCTGGGCTTTTCTCTCCCATTCTACTGTCATTGCATATCACTGATATAAATCAGCAGGGAATACTGTGATTGCAGAATATATTTAGCTGGCTGCACTGGTCACTGGGGATTGCGTTCTTGTGCTTCTATTTGTTTGATTTAATACATGTTTGCATATTCAACTGTGCAGCCAATAAACATTATGTTCGTTATAATAAAAGGTATAGCTCTGGTTTTACTTGATCAGCTGACTGCATAATCATGAAGGCAAGCCGCTAGTGTGCAGGCCATGCTTAAAAAGTGTGTCTGCAACAATAGGAATTTGTTTACAAGTACTAAAATAAAGCAACATTTGGTATTATTGCCTTTTTCTTTTGTAATATTCTAAGCATCTTGTGGAGCTTGGCCCTGCCTTACCTATGCATTCCTAAGCATTTCTATCCTTCATTATTGTACCAAACAGCAGTCTACATTGCACAACAGTCAACTTCTATGAAGAGAACAGTAGCAAGCATCAAGTGCATGGATGTTTTTCAACTGGTGCAAGTCAGACAGAAGCTAATACAGATTTTAACTTATCAGCTGCAAGAAACCAAGCCTTTCAGACTTGTTCTAAGGAAAAAAAAAAATCTTCAAAATGGGAGAAAGGGAAGAAGGGGCTGAGAAAGGATTACAGTGCCAGAGCAGGCCTTAAGCCTCTATAAAAATAAATATACAGTTCATCATTATTTTCAGAAACTCATAAGTTTACAGAGCTTTCAAAGAAAAAATCATTGAAAGTCTTATATACTTTCTGCTTTAAATTTCTTTTGGCATCTGGTCATCTACTCTGTAGTTAAGCCCCTTGCTATTCCATAAACTGACCTGACTACTTTTCTCACCTAATGATCTTTACTCTAAAAACTGGAGGTTGGAGAAAGGGAATAGTTAATTCCCTTAATTCCTCAGTGAAGCATCAACTTGACAATCAATCAATTTGCCCATGTAGCACCATTTTTTTTAAAATTGAAAAACAGACCCTGAAATTTTCACGTTTTAGTTTTTTTCGTCAGTGACCTGAGTTGACTCAGATCACTCTGAGCTAACTGCGAGTTGACTACCAATGAAGCTGACTTTAAAGCTTCTCTTTGACTTAAATCCTGTATTCTCTGGTTTGTAACACTATTAAATGGCAAGTCCACCGGTAGTATTCGAAGCATGGGCACTAGACTGAGCTAAATAATACAAATGAATGTTGTATCTAATAGATTTATTACAGCCTGTTACGCACCATATTTTTAAATGATTGGAAGCCCCATATTAGAACCTAAATAGTGTCACTGTTGTAGAGTAAGAGAAAAGTATAAAGACAAACTCTCTTCATTGTAATAGCCCTTAATAATTCCTTTAATAGCCGTACACTTCATTTAACGGCAGCTACTATATACTTGCTAGCATTTGTGTATTGTCCTGATCTGAAGTAAAACAGGACCAATTTGTTCAACAGAAAAGACCAAGCACTCAGGATACAGATGTATTCCTGTACCACCAGAAGTGTTATTAATTTTGTTTAGCCTTAGCGAGAGAAGGCCAAGGGCATTCCTTACTATTGTTTACATCTACCTCATGGTGGGGTGTAGAGAAGGGAGAGTCAGATTCTTCTCTCCAGGTTCCTAATGACAGGAGGAGAGGCAGCAGGTCCAGGATGGAAGACAGAAAATTATGGCTTAAGATAAAGAAAAAATGTGTTATGTCAGTGGTTGCACACTGGCACAGGTTGTCTAGAGTGGTTGTGGACTCTCCATCCTTTAAGATACTTGACAGTTGACTGCACTGAGCAACCTGATCTAATGGGACCTGTGTTGAACAGGTGGTTGGAATATGTGACCTATGGAGATTCTTTCCAAAATCTATGATCCAAAATCCTTCAGAGATTTTGATAATACCTTTAAAAATTTTTTTTTAAACCAGGACTTTTTCTGTCCTCTCTAATCCTATATGTGATAGCTCCACTAGTATATCTATAAATAGAAGTTGGCTTGTAATAGCAAAATGCAGGAGTATTTTATTAGCTGGTTACTGTGAAAAGGTTGATTTCCCCCAATGCCAATTTTTGAAAGAAATATGCCACCAGTGTTTCTCTGGAGCATCTATTCAAATAGAGCTGAAGAGCTGAGTCTAGTGCTCATTGCAGTCCTGCTATTGACTTTGGTCTAACAAAGTCAATACTTCGGTCTACCCTAACAATGGGGCTATTTGTATGCAATATCCAGGATGAAATTAAGATATTTTTTTTATCTGTATGGTATGGATATTGGACTGCGCTAAAGAAATGGGGAAAATAAACTCTGTGCTAGGCAGAATTCACCACAAGATGTCTCATGTCTCACTACGTATTTTTCACAAAGATAGGTAGCTATCCAGCCACGTCTGGTGAGTGCAATGCGAATGACATGATTTAGATTCTTCTGGGGAGTATGTTAAGAACACATAAAAATAGACTGGATGTGGAATCCAGGCATGAAGAGTGTGTTCTTCAAGGGCTGATTAAAAATAAATGCACGGAGACTAACATCACTGAATATGAACAAAATTCTCCTGAAAGGGGAGGAAAACGAACAGTTGAAGCCAAAGTACAACATGAGAAGAATGATTACACATTATAAAACAGGGTGATCAAATCTCATTTGTTATTTCTAACAGCCTTTACTAAGTAAGCCAAATGGAATCTTTAAGGCTAAGGTGTCCCTTTAAAGACTGTTTCCCGGCTATATAACAAATTGGGGAGGGGGGAGTACCTTTAAGTAACTTTCTATCTGTCGGCTTTGGGAATCCAGACTAGAGCCTGCACACCGCTTAATCTGTACAAGCATTGGGCAGAGTCGTCTATTCTTAGGTGTATACATTTTTAAGTGGAACTCTTTTCTGTTCATATACGTATGATTTCTCCCAGCACCAGAGCAGACTCTCCTCTTGCTCTGGGATGCTACTTGGGCGAGGATAGCTTCATGTCCAGCTACCCATTTTCTTTATAGCTGTTAAACGAAAGCTTTAAACGTTAATTGCTTTAATGGTTACCCATATACAAAAGGGTACGTATTTCCATTTTGAGGCCGTTGCCACCCTGGCAAACAGCGGCGACCCCTTTGCCTGCCCGGGCACCTCCGAGCTGCGGTTGCCGGCGGTGTCGGGGCCGCGCAGTGCCGAGCGACCGGCGCTTCCCGGCGGCTCCGTACGGGAGCAGGAC
>NW_009648332.1:17125976-17141797 GCF_000708025.1 Charadrius vociferus | reverse complement strand
CTGCCGGCCCCCGCTCCGGCCCCGGCCCCGGCCCCAGCCGCTGCCCACCCCGCGCCGCTGAAGTTTATTTTTAGCACCGATTTATGTAACTGCCGATGCCTGTATCGCCGGCCCCGTTCGACTCCTTTTGGTTAAAATAATCTTTTATTATTCGAAACGTGTGTCGGTTGCAGGTAGAGGGGTTACCTGAGGGAAGCCCGCTCGTTAGCAGCCACTTACTAGTATTCCACCCAGTACTAATTAGAAAACGCCTCTGTCAGTTTATTTTTTTGAAAGTAAACTGATACGTTCAAGGAACAGGGAGCTGTTCTGCTTGATTTAGTTGTCTCCGTATGTCACGGTTACTGATATGTGTGCAAACTAAACCTGTGTGTCTCTAATTGAATATGGTCTTCTGTCAATCAGGTTTAATTAGATGTATCTTAAATGAGATTTACTTCATTGATTTTCTTTGGGTTCTTGGGAAAACGGCGAAGAGGGAAACGCAGTGAGATGTCTTCCCTTCAAGTTGTTGAATGTACTACTTGTGTTGTCAGATAACAAGGGCATCAGCATCATTTAATAAACCTTGACCATATTGTGGAGCAAAGACTGAGAGGGAATGAGATGGGAGTATTTAATCATTGGGGATGGATTATATTTAGACTCACCAGGTGCATGCACAGTTACACATACAGAAACTCCTTGTGAAGAGTTTATTTTAATCAGCTGTAAGCATTAGAATAATAATAATAAAAAAACAGTAAGAGGAGGCCTCTTAAGATAGTAATTATTAGGGTCACAGATTAATTCCTTTTCAGGAAAATACAAAAAATATGAAAAGAGAAAGCTTCATCAAGGTGATACTATGGTAATGCTAGACACGATTCCCTTCTGCATTGTGGCACCATGAGGTCTCAGATGGTATCCAACAGAGGACCTCATGGTCAGGTTCAGCCTTAGTATTTAAGGCTTCTTTTTTTCTAGGGATTGAACTACGTCGTTTGGCAAAACATGTTATGTAGTCTTTTGGTTTCATTTTCCTTTTTAATATAACATCAATTAGTTGACCATTTTATTAACCAGTTTGCTTGTTTGCTCTTTTAAATCCCCAAATGCTGTTGAAATTTTAAAGACTTTTTTTTTTGTTGGTGATGTTTTCCTGGTTTTTTTTTTTTTTTGCATGTGGTGCTTGTTTTTCTTTTAATTCTATTTCTTTTGTTTGGCTCAGGAAGTTATAAAGATTATGTCAGATATTCATGATGAGCATCTCCTAATGTGTGTCAGCAAAATGGATGGGTAGTTTCCATTCATTTCCTGGGTGCTAGATGATTACGTCAGAGAAATCACCATGACATTTTGGGTTGGCAGTCTTGTAATTAGCCTTGCTAAAAAGCTAATAATAGAATTTAATGATATTTAACTGTGCTTCCTCTCCCAGTCACCAGTCTGTCGGGCAAATGACATACATTGGGAGGTCAGGACATGGAAAACCACATTGCAGGTGCCTGTGTTGCAATTGGGTTTTTAGTTTTTATTTTATTTTGTTAAATGGAGAATTCGGCTTCTGGCAATGTCAATCTCATGACTTCAGCAACATTAAGTCTAATCATTAACCTTATTAAATAACAACAACATTTTTCAGTCTTCAGACAGAACTCTGTTCTGATTCTCCTTGGGCAATCCTGCTGGACTTAGTGTTTACATAGGATAGCTCCTGCTCAGTTGTGCAGGATATCGACATTGCTTTTGCTTGTTCTTTTCATTGAAACAAGTGACGAGGGTAATATTTCTTCACCAAAGCAACTTGTATGGTTTTAGAAGTAGTCGAACTTCTTTCCCAAGATTTCGGAGATTGACAGATTCTCTTCTATTTCATTTGTTTCTTGTCTATGAAAGTTTGAACATAAAAGTTCTGGGTAATTTTTGTTTTTTCTATAAATGAAATACAAAAATGAATCATGTAGCAAAACCATATCTCTGCCTGTAAAGATGCAAGTGTAGACCAGTGAGGGAAATGGATTTCTATGAATGAAACTGTACTTTTTTTTTTTAAATCACTATTTTCATGGAATATAGTTTATTAAATACTATGATTTGTTAAAAAATTCATTTTTTCCTCTTTTTCTGTTAGTTTGGTGTGTGGGATTAATGTCATTGCTTGAGTTTTGAGATAGAGCAACAGAGAGTTTTTACCTTGGTGTTCAGGATAACTGTGGTTTTGGGTTTTTTTTTGAGGGATGGCGCTTGTTGAATTGGAGCCACAGAGTGCTTCAAGGTAACCCAGATTCTCTTAATGTGACTCAATCAATGGCTTCATTGCATTGAGTTTTAATGAAGTTGCTTAAAATCATAATAATAAATGGGTTTTTCCAGTGACTTTCCTCTTTCTGCATACCTGCTATTAAAAAACTGAAAAAGTAAAGTACCAGTAGCTGGATCTGTCTTGGTGAGCATATCCTCAGCAATGGGTCTCTTATTGCTGTGAGGCTGTCGCATAGCTGCTCATCCAAAACTCCTGTGCCACATCAGAGCTGTAGTAGCAGACCTGAGTGTCAAGCCATGTGGTAGAGCCAAGTGTCTGGTCACAGGGCAGCAACATGCATGTTCTGAGATGCAAATAATGAGCTGGGTCACTTGCAAGGGAGGTAACTGTGAGTGCTATGTTAATCCTGGAAACTTTCAGGTTAATCTTTAAAATGCCACTTCCTGCTAATACATTCCTGCAGCCCTAGTGCAGCATTGCTGAGTCAGTCTGCTTCCCCATCCCGTCTGCCCCATGCCATCCAAGGAACAGATGAAGCTGGCTGTCAGGTCACAGGTCTTCAGGAGTCTGATCTGGGAGATAGAGTCCCAGGGCAGAAGCAGAGACCGCTTGCTCTACTGTAATGTTTGACTTTCAGGCCCTCTGGTATGGGAAAGGGAAACTTGGGTTGAAGAAAGAGGTTTTCATACTCTGCACTTGGACTTAGTTGGTTTGTAGATCTACGGTCTTTGGTCAAGTATTTACAAAGTATTAACCAAGTATTTGGTCAGCCCTGAAGTGGTCAGGCAGTTGGGCTAGATGATTGTTGTAGGTCCCTTCCAACTGAACTATTATGTTCTACAGTATCTCCTAAGTCATGTAGTAGGTAGTGAGAATTCAAATTGTTGTGCTGTTCATTTCAACAGTAATCAATTTATTGTTCATGAATAGACATACCTGCTTGAAGTCCCTGCAACTTCAGAGTTGCCCAGGGAAGTTGGGGATGCCCCCTCCCTGGAAGTGTTCAAGGTCGGGCTGGATGGGGCTTTGAGCAACCTGATCTAGTGGGAGGTGTCCCTGCCCATGGCAGGGGGTTGAAACTCAGTGATTTTCAAGGTCCCTTCCAACCCAAACCATTCTGGGATTCGTAATAGCAGTTGTGGGAAACGTGCAGAGGGATCCAGCATCCATTAGGATGAAAAGAGCTTTCTCCTTTCCCGTTTTCCACTTGATTTCCCATCTTTTATGCCAGTTCTGTGAAATGAAGCAGGATACATTACAACACTGGTTTTCAATCTGTGTTCTATGGGTTATCTCTAAAGGGTGTATACACTGTTAAATCTGAAGTTTCAGTTCTTCCACTGGAGAATTTTGAAGGCCCAAATGTTTGGGTTTGTTTGTTTTGGTTTTTAAAAAAGGCTGAAAACAACTGCAGCTTAACAGATAGCAGAATATATGGTCCATTCCAATGTTAGACTATTATTTGTGGAAGGTCTCCTAAATCATATCTTTAGGCACAGGTAAAGTAATGCCTTGAGTGAGTAGATGTGTTTGCATCAGGACCATTAGGCAGACTAACAGTAAAATGTTCTACAAAATGTAGATGAGGTTGAAATTGCAATCAGAAGAATGTGAAAGCCGTAAGTGGGAGATTCTGTGATGGAAGAATGAGACTCCCGCAGAGGCAGTGCCCCTCTGGGCTCCCTTCCTCCCATTCGTCTTTGACTTGGGGTTGAAAGAGTACTGCTGGCTCTGTGCTCCCATCCTTTTACTGTCCATAGCACTAATATCTCAATACACTTTGTCTTTCTTTTTTGTTTTTTAATTTTTATCTTTAAGTCAAATGTGAATGTGACAAGAAATACTCTCTTGATTTGAGTCTATTCAAATATGTAATAAGCGTAAAAGTGCTAGTTGAGAGCTCAGTGCTATTTAAGCCATTTCCCAAAGTGCCAGTTCTTGCTCAGTGGGCTGGTTGCTTTTTTAGACTTGTTATGACAGATGTAGCTTGGGAAGTATACGTCAGTCTAATCCTTTAGCTTCCAGTAGAAATGATTTGTAGACCTGTGAGGCTAGTGTCTCATGTTTTCAGAATCTATTGAGTGATCAGTTCTGCATTATTTCTTTCTGGTAGATCTTAATAATTTTGACCTCTCTAACATACTATTAACTCAAGAATTCTTTTAGTGAGTCCACACACTAATATGGATTACTTAAAATGTTGAAACTGTTTAAGCAATAATTGGTGTAAAACCTGATGTATTGGACCTAAGATGTATATTGACTGTTGTATAACAGCCAGGAGGAGATAATGACACACTTTCATTAAGATGTATAAACAGTTTTATTATGCAAATGTTGTTTGTTTTTATTTCTAAGTAACAAGCAGATGATTACAGTATTTATTCATAAAATATACACTGTTCTATTTGTCTAGATGAATTCCTAGCATATTCATATTTTCTCTGTAAACCAATTAAAGACTAGTTTGTTTTGCATAATCCTCTTAATATCATCATTGAAAAAATATCTGCCATTCAGATGTGAAGTATTGTATTCTTTTTTTTTAGTAGACTGGATGAATCTTTAAATTGGCACACCCCAAGCAAGGAATGGATGTAAAAAATTGGGCATTCTGCCTTTGGCTTAGCTTTAGTCAGTAACTTTCTCCTTTCTGATCATTTGAGGAAGGAATTTTGAAATGTGGCATAAAAGACTGTAAAGTGAGAGATGCAACATCTTTGTTCATTTATTGAATTTACTGTACCCCGATGTTTTAAGAAAAACCAATATAATTCTGTGAATAATGAGAAAGAGAAGCTGCCTTTTGAAGGATCAGCACACATTTCGTAAGTCTCTCTTCTTCACTGTCTTTGCTGATCTCTTAATAGGTCCAGGTCTAAGCAGCTCAGGAGTAGTTGGAGAATATGCAGAAACCTGAAGGAGATGCACCACTTGTTTCCAGCACAGAGATCTAACTGATGTGTTTGGGCATGCTGCTATCTCACTCTTCCTTTTTGAACCTGCTAGTCCTGATTTTCCTTCTGGTACCTATGATTCCATGTGCTGTGGCATCAGGGACTGATCGGAACTTATCAGGCTGAATTTTCAAAATACTCTTGTCAGAGTAGCTTTTAGTTAATCTGTGGTTCATGGAAACTATTCTACTCTGATATAACTTAGTGCTGTACATGAAGAAGGGTGCTGGATTGTGATCCATTTCTGGGACACCAAAATACTCTCTTATCTGTTATATCTTAAGGAAAAACACAATTTAGAATTAAAGTTCTGAAAAAGAAATATTTCTGGAAATGTCCTCCATGAATTTGCTGTGCCAGGAATCTGTAGATTTACCTCATACTTGAGAACTCTAGATGCTTTTCATTCCTGACCTTAGTCAGAAAAAAGCACTAACTTCAGAAATGTTTCTTCCATCTATTTTAGGCTGATTGTTTTTCTACTTCATGGCGGGTACCAAGTCGCTTTAGCTTCTATGGACACTTTGATACTATAGGAAAAAACTAAAGCACAGGGGCAGAATCAAACAGACTTTTCTCCTGCTCTGCTACTTGAAGTTGCTTCTATGCATCCTGAAGGAAACTAAGCTGTTTTGGCACTTCTGCCAGAAAAAAATCCAGGAAACTTGATAAATAATGCAAGGATGCACAGTTGCCAGGAGCTCTGTGTTTCAGGGCAAAAAAATCCAAGAATATGTAGTGAGGTATTCAAGTGTTCATTTTTATCTACATCTTCTGTAGCAAGTTAGAGCAATCACCCAGCGAAGTGTTCAGTGTGTCCTGGTGCTCTCTTCGGGAGCTATAAGCTTTTTTGCTAGCTAGGCAGCTGCAATATTTGAACATTTCCCAGTGCTGTGACAACGGTAATGCAACAGAAGATTAGAATTGTACATCCAGATTCATATGAATCGGGTAGACTAAACTTATCCTCTGAAATCAAATGGAAATGGCTTTACTTGTCTGAGAAACTCTCTTTAGCTTCTTGATATATGACCTATTTCAATAATCCTGGAATATCTTTGATTAGCTAAAGCCTATTTATGTGTCCTTTTCTTGTTGGCACATTTGATAGCTGTTAAGACTTCACATGAAGAAGGACTTGCCAGAATACTTTATTTACTCTGTGATCACGTTGTTCTTGAAGGGCCCATTTGCTCTCGGTGCAGTTTCAACGTGTGCACAGCTGCAACTTCTTTTCCTTGATAGTTTCTTCTTCCATTCTCACTTTTTTTTTTTTGGGGTGTGTGTGTGGGGAAGACACATGTAAAACTTGCTGCTTCTTTTTTTAATGTGCAAATGCTGGGGACTTCAGAAAGCCACTTTATTTTTGGAAGGGGGGAATGCCAACAGAAGCTGTTAAAGCTATGGGACAATTTATGTCATGCCCTTCCTTGGTGAAGGGATAATTGCACTGCAACTTTATTTAAGAATAAAAAATAAATCACGCTGTTAAGGCCTGTGGTAACTTTGTGTACCAGATGTCAGTATTGGCCTGTTGGGACAGATAGCAAGACAAATACATGGTTTGATAGCGTGATGCTGTTTTTATCCCAGCATAAAACCACTAATCTAACAGAGCTGTAACCAGGAGAAACAATAAAAGATTCAGAACCGTAGTGGGTTTTCTTGGGAATTCTTCTTTATCTGTCTGTCTTCCTCTTGTGCTGCGATGGCTTACATGAACAGTGCCTGCAGAAGTTATGTTTGTACTTCCAATTGAATGTATAATTTCTGCTGTGCTTGCTATGCTTGCTATTTACAAACACTAACAACATCGAGGCCATATGCTTCATCCCTTGATGGGCTCTCTGGAAGTAAAGTGGCAAGCAGATGTGAACAAGACGGACAGGGTTCTGTTTGCAGCAGCTGAATGCCTGCTTGTCCTATAAACGATGCACTTATGTTTAAGTGAGGAGTTGTTAATCCAACTGATCCTGCACGATTAGGGAATTTGTATGCATTGTTTGTAATCTAAAATAGTAGGCTTGGAGTGATAATCAGTTTCTCAACCAAACAAGTCTTGCTCATTGTACGTCATGCAGGATTGAGGAGACGGGTGTCCGTATGATACATAATAAATGACAGCCAAAGTAGAATTGTAAGTAGCTTTAGCTGTGTTTTTCAGCCTTAAAAGCAGTGTGATGTTTAAAAAGCTTTACAATGCTCTGGCAGCATCTCTCAGATACATTGGAGTGAGTGATGACCCAGCTTCCATCATAAATGGTTCTTATTTAGCTGAGGTGTGGTACCTCAGAGATTATAAATAAAAAGCCTAGCTGAGTTGGGTATACCACATCTCCAGTACTCAGAAAACATGTACATGTAACATGCTGGTTTAATGAGGAATATCCGTTGTCAACATACTAGTCCTTAATATTCACGCATAGTACAGTGAACGTGGTACTGGAGAGGGAATAGGAAAGCAAAAGTTGTAGCTGTTGCTATCTCTGATCAGCAGCCTTCTCAATGTAAAGCCCTAAGAAATCTGCAGTAGAAAAATCACTATATATATTAAGATTTTTTTTTTAATCTACTGTTAATCTAATAAATTGTTTAGTAGTGTTTCAAAATTGAATCTCAGTCCTGGATGCCATTTCTTGGGGTACGAGGCACCATGAAAAAACCTGCTGGTTATACCGGGTGAAAACTCAGTAGGCTGTGGATTCTACTTCTTCTTACCATTCTGGACAACATACACTGTTACCTGTAATTTTGCATGTATTGTGTAAATGTATCATAATTATCCATTGTGTAATTATTATACATTATATGTAAAACCAATTATAAATGCAGTATTGCTATGTTTTAAGGGCTTTCTTCAGAAATAGTATTTTTCCTTCTCTGCAGATATTTATTCTTGCCTCTTGTGCATGTAGGGTTAAGGAGTATGTATGAAGGCATTCATTCCTAAACTAGAGTTTTTTGTTTTCTAAATAATAATGATAGAAAAAAGCTATCAAGAACAGAAGTCAGCCCAAAAGTATCCTGCTATTCTGATTATTTTTTCTTTCTATACGTAACATTTTGCCACACCCATTGTTTTAGGCTGGTAGGTTTCATGCTGTCTCTAAAAGGGATTTGAGTCATACGTTTATTTTTTTTGTGATTCAAACTCTGAATTGTATTATGGGTACTTGCTTCGGTCAATTTGTAGCTTGCCTCTGTAAATCACGTATTAAATACTAGAATCATGAAGTGGAATTCAGCTTCCCAGTATAGTTATTTTGGGTAGTAATAGGGATTTCTGTGACCTGTCCATAGCAATTTAGGGCTCAGACATGACTGAATTAATTCTGCTTAAAGATTTGTTAATCACGGGTCAGCTGAGCTGCAGTAACCAACCACGTGCAACTTGCAGCCTGTGGGGAGCACGAAGTGAAGCATTTCAGCTCGACCTGCTTTAATGAAGACTTAGGCCAATACACGTTACCTTTTTGGATGTTACAGAGTCAGTGCACAGACAGTCCATAACATGGCTTTGCTGACAACTGGGGACTCATATGGTCAAACTGCTCGTGTCTGAAGTCTGACCTCCCCATTTGCAGAAGTGCATGGCTCTCTGCTTAACTTCATCTCTACGCGGAATGCATGGACATGCCCGAGTTTCAGCACATACTTAAGAGTAGTTTGATCATACTTACATAGATTGAGTTTGGTGTCCAGAGCCTCTCCACTGCTCAGTTTCTGCCTCTCCTGTTCCCATGGGGGATGTGCTTGGACCTATTGGGACATATCTGGGCTCTGCCGTAAGGCCAGCCTTGAGGCTGCTGCCACTGTGCATTCAGACTGCACGGACATGAGTCTGAGCATCCGACAGGCCTAAGGGAGGAATCAGGAGGTTGTACTGTAGGCCACAAGTGTGCTTGTGTGAATGGTGGTGAGGACAGTCTGTCTGTTACCATGGTCGTCTTTGCCCTCTTTGCCAAGTGCTCACGCTTGACTGAAGTCAGTGCTTCAGTCAACCATGGGGACTCTTTCCAGAGCATTTAGCAAAGGCAGATGAGATTTGTAGGCAGACTGACCTTGGGGTATGTAAGTAGTTCGCTGACATCTGCAACTGGCAGGATGAATGTATGGAGCTGGGTTGTGAGCTCCAGCAGGCTTTGCCTTGCTAAAGGGGACTGGCCACCCAAGCAAGATGTACATTTAGCCTTTACTGCATAGCTGTCAAGGGGTAATTGTGAAACTAGGCTTCTCTGTAAAGCACTAGGAGATTTGTGCATGAAAAGAATTATACAAGAGCTAGGTATGTATTAATTGTTAATTAACTATCTTGGTGTTGATGGGATTTCATCGCATGCTTCAGTGCTACTTGAAATAGCAAGGCTTTCCTGAGATGGTATAGTGTATGCAAATGAGAGTGGTGCTGATAACATGAATGTGGTTCCGTAAGCTTTAAAGAGTCAGTATTGCAGTTTTACTCAGTATTTCTTTCGTATGTGAATTGATTATGATTGTTTTGTGATTAGAAGTAGAATGAAATCATAAAGCAGAGACTATTTCTTTAAAAAACCTCAATATATTTACATATGCAAATGTATATGCACAACATGCTGCCAGAAATTAGCCATGTTTAGATGATTGATTTGTATCCGTAGTTTAGTTCACATGTGTTAGCCTTAAATGCCAATGGAAAAAAGTAATGCCTGAAAGAATTAGCTCACCATACCAGAACACCTAAAAAGGATATCATGTCACCAAACTTGTGAAAGCATCTTTCAACACAGCATACTTTGAACTTCTCTTTGTAGTATTAACTTAAGTTGCTCAAATAATGAGAGATTACATCCAACACTGATTAAAAACACAATATATGTACATACATTTACATAACAAGTGTGTATTTTATCTAATTTATTATCTGCACACAGAAGACCAAATGCCAGCTCTTATAAAGTCTGCCTTGAAGACAGCCAATATCAAAGCTTTACAGGATCTAAAATTTTTAAATAGACTCATTCATCCTTAAAACACTTCTCTCACCACTTAAGCTTTTTTGAAGATATTTGATAAAGCCAGCAACATGTTTCCTATTATTTTACAGTTCTATGCAAAGGAGGTGATCCTTGTTAAGGTACACCATTATGCCCTATTTTATGAGTGGAAGGAGATACAGGCACATATTGAAGAAGAGTAGCTGGGCTTACTTTGGCCTATAGACTTTGCAATTAGTTTTCAGAATACCATGGCATGCCTAAAAGAGCTGTTTTTATGCTCTGCTGTCTTCACAGCAAAGTATACAATCTCCCCTCTGTCTTGTAGGCATTTCCTGTACTAGGAATTTTTTGCTAAAATTTCCCACTCTTGCTGCTTCTGTTTCAGCTCATTGGCTGCTGTGCTAATGAGGGCACTTGGGACTTCCTCCTAATTCAAGCACTGCATTGTGTAAACTCCTAAACAGGGTCAGACAACATAGTGTTGCCAGCTGCACATCTGCAGCCATCTGGATTTGTGGCAGGAGCAGTAAAATAGACATTGTGTAGCGGAGTTGAAAGAGTGACAAGAGTGGTACAAATCATATTTGCAGAAAACCATAAAGTAAATGCCCCATATTTGATCTACAGGATCATTATTGAAATGGTCTTTCTGCATGTATACGTACCAAATAAAGACAAATGGGATATGCTCTGCTATGCAGTGTTCTATGAAAAAGCTTGCTGGCTAATTCACTACCATTGCATTGTTAAGAGAAGAGGTAAGTAATTATTAAAGCTTCTGATGCTCATAAACAGTTCTCTGCTCCCACTTCTATGCCTTCATTAATATTCTGTTTCTAATAAACATCACTTCAGTATATTAATTTATTATAATAACATTCTTAAGGAGAAATAATTGCACACTGTGAAATTGCTGCTTTCAAGTCTGAGGAAAGAGATGCAGGTGAATGGTCGCACATTGTTTCGTATCTGGGTTTACTAGTTGTTTGGGGGGGCTGCCTGGAAGAGGGACTTCTGATCTCTTTTTTTTCTTTCTGATCCTTTCTCACTGACCAGCATCTCTAGTGACCGTTCGGGAGTAACATCATGGGTCTGCCTGAAGTCAGTGAAGCTTCAGGAGTTGACTTTGGTAGAGCCATGGTTTCATTTGCTTTGACTGTGTCACTGAAATGTCAATACAAGTTGCAGTTCCTACTTTTCTTTGAAAGTACTTATTCGGTGATTTATTTCCTGGCTTTCACAGGCACTAGAAATGTGGATTAATACTGTCAGGATTTGTTACTCAGTAGCTTTACTGCTGGTTTTATGCTGAATGTACATCCTATGCATAAGTAACTCTGATGTGAAAGAGCTCAGAATAAAGTCATAGTTCTAGATCAGATGCTTCCCATGCAATGGCTTTTAAAGTGTTTTTAACTCATTTTTAATGACACCTGGATCCTTGGAGTAATTGCTTACAGTGTGAAGACTATAAAGTAGTATGTAAGAAGAATGACTTTAAGGTAATACGCTCAGGAGTAGGCATTATAGTTTTGGACTTTTCTTTCTGATTTATCTGACCTGTTAAACCTCTTTCTCAAATATTTAGTACTACTTCCCTGTAAAATTGGCTTGGCTTAATAGTTTTGTTTTATTATCTTGGGATGGCATTCATAGGTAAGCTCAATTTCCCCACTTTGACTGAAACATTGCTCTTAATCTAGAGTGCCATAGGTTTTCATGAGTAATCCAGCCCCTGTTGAATTTAGTGGGAATGTTACCTTTGATTTCAACTGGAAAAAGATAATGATCTTAATGTACTTGGTGGGTTGGAAATTGTACTGTAGCCTAAGATCCTTGTAAAGGCAGAGGTGCTTATACAGAGGCCATTATAACAGGAGTGGAGCTAGTTATGTGCTTTCAAAGAAAGCTGTTTTATTGTGAAGATAATTTTTAATAAAAAATTGTAGAATTGTTTTATTGAGCTGTCTACTTAAATTTATCATTATGAATCAAATACTAATTGACGGTAACAAACATAAGTAAAAAGACAATTACGTGTTGGATGTTTTTTAGATACACATATTTTACCACAAAAATCCAAAAAACAATTTTTGTGGAATCTTACAGGCATTAATCATACGTGCATCCCGTTTTTCTCATAGTTACATTAAAACACAGGATGCTTATACTGGTACAATGTTTGGTCCTTCAGTTTCAGTTGCTTCATGCCTATGGCATTTCAGTGAAAGTGGCTTTTCTTGACCTGATCTCAGGAATAATAATATATCTACAAAATGTGGCTCGCCTTGAGTAGAAGTGAGATAGAAGTAAGGCAGTGTGAAAAGCAGGAAATTCAGATATTCTTCTTATTCTGAGCCTCTGAGAACAGTTGGCTCCAGTCATATACTGACTGTAAAATCACTACTTTGTGACCAGAATCTTTAAGAGATGCCTTTTATGTGATCAGTTTTTATTCAAACGGGGATGAAAGACCATTTATGTAGAATTTTGCAATTGAATATTCATCCTGGGTAGAAAAATGCAAGTGTGTAGATCACCTAAGGTTGAAAGCATAAAGTAACATTGCTGTTGGAAATGATTGTTGGTATTGGGTATCATAAGCCTTGATATTGTACTCATCAAGGAATGTTTTCAACATGCCTAGAAGGATTAAGAAACCAATCTCTGTCAACAGACAGATCAAAGTACTGTTTTGTTGGACAGGCAAGAAACAAAGGGATTTACCAAGGCCAGGCCATGAGGAACCACAGTCTTTCTCAGGTGTATTACTTGAGGTCCAATAGAAGACTTCCTTGATACAGCTGAGTGCAGAGCAGAAGATGCTGTGTGGAATTCATCTTCTAATAGGATTTGACTGGCGAACTGGTAACAACGGGTGAGGAGAAGGCTGAGGTAGTCAACAACCCTTTTGCCTCTGTCTTCACCAGAAACCTCTCTTCCCACACCTCGTACCTGGATGGACTGCAAGGCAGGGACCTGAGGAGCAAAGTTCTTTCCACTGTAAGAGAAGGTCAGGTTTGTGACAACCTGAGGAACCTGAATATGCTTAAGTCTATGGGACCTGATGAGATGTATCCCAGACTCCTGAGGGAATTGGTTGAGGTAGTTGCCAGGCCACTCTCCATGATATTTGAAAAGTCATGGCAATCAGGGGAAGTCCCTGGTGACTGGAAAACGGGAAACATTGCAGCCATTTTTAAACAGGTTAGAAAGGAGGACCCTCAGAACTACCGACCTGTCAGCCTCGTCTCTGTGCCTAGGAAGATCGTGGAACAGATCCTCCTAGAAGCTACACTAAGGCACGTGGAGGACAGGGAGGTGATTCAAAACAACCTGCGTGGCTTCACCAAGGGTGAGTTCTGCCTGATCAACCTAGTGGCCTTCTGTGATGGAGTGACTACATCAGTGGACAAGGGAGGAGCTACAGGTACTGTCTATCTGGACTTCGACACGGTCCGCCACAACATCCTTCTCTCTAAATGGGAGAGAGATGGATTTGATGCATGGACTGTTCAGTGCATGAGGAATTGGTTGGATGGTTGCATCCAGAGGGTAGTGGTCAATGGCTCAATATCCAGATGGAGATTGGTAGCAAGTACTGTCCCTCAGGGGTCTGTATTGGGACCAGTACTGTTTAATATCTTCATCAGTGTCGTGGACAGTGGGATTGAGTGCACGCTCAGCAAGTTTGCAGATGACAAGCTGAGTGCTGCAGTTGACACACCTGAGGGATGGGATGCCATCCAGAGGGACCTGGACAGACTTGAGAAGTGGGCCTCTGTGAACCTCATGAGGTTCAACAAGGCCAAGTGCAGGATCCTGCACCTGGGTTGAGGCAAGCCCCGGTATCAATACAGGCTGGGGGATGAAGGGATTGAGAGCGGTCTTGACAAGAAGGACTTGGGGGTACTAGTGGATGAAAAGCTGGATGTGAGCCAGCAATGTGCTCTTGCGGCCCAGAAGGCCAACTGAATCCTGGGCTGCATCAAAAGAAGCATGGCCAGCAGGTTAAGGGAGGTGATTCTGCCCCTCTACTCTGCTCTGGTGGGACCTCGCCTGGAGTATTGCTCCAGGAGCCCTCAGCACAAGAAAGACATGGACCTGTTGGAGTGGGTCCAGAGGAGGGCCACAAAAATGATCAGAGGGCTGAAACACCTCTCTTGTGAAGACAGTCTGAGAGAGTTGGGGTTGTTCATCCTGGAGAAGAGGAGGCTCCAGGGAGACCTTATTGCAGCCTTTCAGTACTTAAAGGGGGCTTATAAGAAAGATGGGGACAAACGGTTTAGCAGGGCCTGTTGCGATAGGACAAGAGGTAATGGCTTTAAAAGAAAAGCGGGTAGATCTGGATCTTTTAAGGAAGAATTTTTTACAATGAGGGTGGTAAAATGCTGGCACCGGTTGCCTGGAGAGGTGGTAGATGCCCCATCCTTGGAAGCAGTCAAGGTCAGGTTGGATGGGGCTCTGAGCACCCTGATCTAGTTGAAGATGTCCCTGCTCATTGCAGGGGCGTTGGACTAGATGGCCTTTAAAGGTCCCTTCCAACCCAAACTATTCTGTGATTTTATGATAAATGGTGGGCCTTTGAATGTTTTGTTTTTCCTTTGCAAATATTATGGTATTTTAAAGGTTGAAGCTAAGCACCTGAAAAAATAAAAATTTTGATGTAAGGTTCTTTTTCAAAATCCTTAATGAAATAATTATATGCAGTAGCAACCTTTCTCAAGTATCACTCGGAGATCTGGAGACTAAAATTAGTTGATCTCTGGTCATATTACAACCCATCTTCCTAATGAGTTGTATTTGTAGAGTGAAGTGTGAAGCTTGGAAGCTTTTGTAAAAAGCTTCGTTTTTGTAAAAACAAAATGAGAACAACTTAAAACCTGTATGAATTCTGTATTTTAAGAAGCTTATCTGAAATACTTCAGGTTGAAGTAACTTTGCCTTTTGAAATGTGAATTGATGCTTTTAGAAGGCAGTTTTGAATTAATTCTCTTCCCCTCACCATTTTCAGATCAAAATTACTTTTTTTTTTTTTTTAGGTATTGAGAATTTTCTCTAGATTAATATTTTTTCTAGCTTTTGGTTGGTTTTTGGTTTTTTTAATTAGAAAGGCTTGGTGCACAGGCGAAAGAGTTCTCACCGAAGTCTGTTATCTACTACCTCTTTGAACATGTTCACCAAGAATACTTGTCTCAGTATTGTGAAACTGTGCCAGCAGTTAGATATGTTTGGAGCCAGCTGCCAGGCACTTATTTGGCCCCCAGACTGCCATGTGTGCATTTCTGAGCTTGTTTTCCTAGTGTCCTGGCCATTTCTAATCCCCTGGAGAACTGCAATGCAGAGCAGCTGGATACTCTTCGTCTCAACGTGATGTGAAAGGTTTAGTAGATGTGAGTAGGGGAAGTAACGCCAAGTGCAGTGGGTGAAGTGGACTGAGTGTGGAGCGAATGTTCCCGTCAAGGCAGAGTTCGGCAGGGCTGGCGCACCCCGAGGGGCCGCTTGGTTGCCCCTTTGTGTGTCGTGGAGCATCAAATGCAGGACCTGCTGTCATGCGCCAAGACTTGCCCTCTGTGGTGACAGCTCTTGTCTTAGACTCAGAATAGCAGAGTCTTGGTAACTCTTTCTCAAAATGATCTTTTA